>NC_047517.1:37298501-37380533 GCF_902827115.2 Pseudochaenichthys georgianus | reverse complement strand
GCACCATTGCAGATGTGCAGAATAGACTATTCTAACCGGCGTGTGTCCTGGCAACCCTGTCTCCTAAAAATTACGTTCCCACTGAACTAAACTGCATTCTCAATTACGTTTAGCTATCTGTATTTGAAAGACAAAATACGACACTCACCTTAAAATGTCCTTTTGTATATTTCTATTTTTCTTAACTGTGGGAACTTGTCCCGGCACGTTAAGTGGGAGTGGACTTGAAACCCTTAACTCAAGGTGCAGAACAATTAAGTTTACTTACTTACTACAACTTGAATTTTGTTTTAAGTCAATTAACGCAGAAATCAGAGTTCAAATTACACACAATATTAAGTTGATGTAATTACCAACATTATTACGTCAACACAACTTATAAATTAATGTTTGCAACTTAAAATGTTTATCAAAATCAATTAACTCACATTTTTATCTTGCAACCATGCATTTCATTAAGTGGAGGTGAAAGGTCGCCTGAATTAGTTTTTAGAGTGCGGATTCAGCCGGTGGAACTTTGTAAAGTGTGCGAGGCAGGAGAAGCTGTGCAGGCTCTGATTATCTCACACACACAGTCATGTTGGTCCTGTCTGAGCTCATTCTGCAGGTGTCTGGGGGTTTCCATGAAATTGCAAAGTGTAATCCAATTCAGCACGAGGCTATTTGTGCATCGGAGTGAGTCCATACTGGCGTGTCAATATTAAGTAAACCTGCTTTATCACACAAATGTTTTGACTCCAGAGTAAGTTTATTCATATTCTCAGGACTCACTGGCAGAATATTGATTTGAAAAGCCTTCAATAAATATCCTGGAGTAAGTGAAAAGGGATAATTTAGCATCTTTTAAGTTGTTGATGGAAGATTTTCTTTATTGAATCAATTCATCTCTCACGGCCGGCTATATTGACGACGAAAGCAGAGCGCTGCAAGGGCCTACAAGTACCAGCATGCATTGCAAGCTGCAGTACTGACACCCATCCAAAGCAGCCAAAATAGTGGTGCGGTGATTACGTATATTTCAAGGCTGACCTGGCTGTATTTCAACAAAAAGGCACCACCAGTCTGCTGTTGACCATTTACTCAAGATGAAATATAACATATAATAAAATGCCAAAACTGTTCAAGGCTTTTTTCAAGTGAATACAATAATTATTAAATGTAGGGGTAACAACATGGCATTTCGTTATTCTAATAAAGGTCGTAATTGTTAACTCAATTCTTGACTACTAATAGCAGGGGTTTTTTCAGTTTCTTTCGGCTGGAAAAAAGAAACTGAAGAAGTTTGAAGTTCTTCCTTCACACTCCTTTCTCCCTTCGCCTGACATTCACCATCAAAACTCTTTGATATTCTCTTAAAAATTAATTTTCTTTCGAATCCAGTCCATTTGGGGTCAAGTAAAGGGATGAACCCATTGCACTTATTGTAGGCATGAGCCGTTGTTATGAGCCACACGTAGTAGGAGTTATGTTTAGCCTATTTAAAAGATGGTGTGTGTGGATGATGTATTATGTGTTAGAAATATTATGTAACGAACTAAATAATCATTGTTCAATTATCCCTCAGGATTCAATGCATGCTTTATCAGTAAGACTCAGACCCCAAATAATTACCTTCCATCCATCTCTCCCTGGGTGTAAGTGTGTATTGATTTTCTAGAGGTGATTGAAGCACTGAATGCTGCTCTCACACACACACACACACACACACACTTTATACTGGATTTCAAGCTGATTTAAGACCACCAACCTTCTGTTTCCTTTTGGGTAGAAATTGGGTTTATTTTTCTCTTTGTTTCCTGTTTCTTTCCCCCCATTATTATATGTTGTTCGCGTCTCTTCTCAGCAAGTTAAGTCAGTTAAGGTTGACAAGGAAATGACAAGAAAAATAAAACCCAAAAATACTGTTTCTTAATCTGAGAGATCCCCATCTAGAAGGCACTGTGTTCAGAGCGGAATAAACCTACCGACATAAAGGAATATTTTTCTTTGTTTGGGACCAGAAATGCAATGGTGTTAGCCTAAATGACCTTAAAGGTGAAAGCAGGGTGAAAGTAAGCCTGGTTCTATCCCCCGTGGAGAAAAACAACAGCTTAGTAACGTGATTTTTCACATCTCATGTCTAATAGGTAAACACAATATGAAAGTTCCTCGAACAAGCATTTTTTTAAATGGACAGAAACTGGTTGCAAAAGTCATATTGTGTAGAAGTCAATGAGAAAAGTACGATACTTCTCACATGATTTATATCTAAATAACATTTTCCTGACAAGTTTATGGTTTCAATTGGTAGAATCAAGTCTCCTTGAATACAACATGGTGGTTATTAAGTTAAATATGGAGCCGTGTTGAGTAATAGAGTGAAACCAAAGGTGTTGGCGTAAACCCTTAATCACCGCGAAGCTACCTGGTCAACCCATCTATCAGCTCTTGTCTCCGATTTCACGACTCACACATATTTCTAACAAACCTTTACTGCCTTTTTGTTTCTCACAACTCTTGCACTTTCCCCCGTCGTCAATTCAGCACAGTTCCTGACTTTACCCGGCACCGCTCACCTTGCACTTTCTGTTTGCCTTTTGTGTCCTCCAACCCTGTCAATCAGCATCATTGTCAAAGTCACATCGCATGATTTATATGCTCTACAGCTACATGAGTGTAACCTTCCTTTCCACACACACACACACACACACACACACCCATACCATGTATACATCACTTCATGCATTTCCTGGAGACTTATCCTAACCTTAACCAAGTCTTCACCCTAAAATTAATGATCCCCCTTATGGGGACCTCCATTTTGTCCCCATAAGGGAGGCGAGTCCCCACACATGACTCTGTAAACAGATGTAGGTCCCCACAAGTATGGTAATGCTAGTCCACACACACACACACACACACACTGTTATAATGAACAGCTTCCAGTGGGATTGTTTCAGCACACGCTTCATCCACAAAGAGCTGATTGTTTATCATGAGAATATACATATTATTCAAGTTTGGTTTAAGAATTTAATCTCAGTTGTCAAAAAAACATTGGATTTGACCGTTCATCATAATTCATTTTTGATATTCATTATATGCTATGAAGCTGCACAAGTCCAAATGAGCATTTCATGTTTACCTGCACTGGTGATTAAACTCACTTTAGAGATATATAAAATGTTAAAGGGAATTGTATCGTGGTCATATTTGGAGGTCAATGAAAAATGACTGAAATATTTATAGACTGAGCTTCTCGTGGACAGATAAATAACTGCTGAAATCGTCTCTTGTCTGACGGGGAGTCGCTGAAAGGTGTTCACAGCGTCAGTCGTCGGGTCGAACTTGTTTTTCCTTTCAAACCGTCCTTGAGTGAGACTGAGAGTGAATCCAAACTCCTGTCAGTCTGAGTTACTCCTGATGAGCTGTCAGTCCAATGAAGGTACACAACAACAATTCCACACTTATCCTTCATGCTGTATTAAACCCATTTAAAAACATGAGTAAAAAGACATAGAAATGTATTTATTAGGATGAACCCCTTGAGATGCACCCTCTCGTTTTCAAGGTGGTCAACAACATACATGAACAAAATAGCAGAAAGCAAAGCATGACAAACAAGGACAAACCACGTACAGTCTGTTCAGTAAAATTCATGAAGCAACCAGTAGTGTCTAATAGATCGTATCATTATTAAAGAGCAATCGAACATCAACTTAGAAATCTTGTCTTTGCTTACATCTGGAGGATGAAAGTCCCTCTTTGCTGCATTGACGTCGGACGGTCTTGTGATGCCGTATTTTTGAAGGCCGACCCTGAAGTAAGCATCACAAGGGAACATGGATTTTGCCATTGAATCTTTATATATTGCACATTTGTGTTTCCTCTCGGCAGTGATGTCGGTATTGTTACGTCGCAGTGGTGGCATCTAATGAAGTACGTGGCGACTGTGGCGGCGAGGGGGTGCGGTCGTCTTTCCACCAGAAGGTTGTGGGTTCGATCCCAGCCCACGCAGTCATCATGTCGATGTATCCTTGGGCGAGATACTTAACCCTGAGTTGCTCCCGATGGCATGGTGAATGTGTATGCGTGTTAGGTCTCTGTATGAATGGGTGAACGACATGTAGTATGTAAAGCGCTTTGCGGGGTCGTAAAGACTGGATAAAGCGCTATATAAGTCCATTTACGTTTATTCTAGTATTGTGCACATTTTTTAGCTATACTTGTATATTACCTGAGTATTATAATTGTATGAAATGTTTTACTTCTACTCCACTACATTTTGAAAGCCAATATGTTCCTTTTTACTGACAGCTTTAGTAACTTTACAGATTACAATTATTATTATTATATACGTAATAAAACTAGTAAATAAACATTGATATATTATAGGATGTATTTCTCCAGTGATAGTCATTTCATATATGATTCTGAATTATGCATAAAAAGTACAATTTTTGTGTCAATACTTTTGTACTTTTACTTTATCTTGTCGTCCTTGGATATGAACGTATTGATTTTTATATTATTAACGTGTGCTTGCCTATTTATTTGATTGACTAACCTACTCTTGTATGTTCTCTGCACTCTTCCTTTGCAGTAACTCCATATCCTTGCTGTGGGACAAATAATGGACTTCTGATTCTGTCTATGGACGGATTTGATAGGAGCACTCATGAAACCTATCAAGTGTATGTGTGGCTGAGTTTGAGATGAAGGATGCTGGCAGTAGAAGGGGGAGTGAGGCTGCCATTGGTCGGCATAGTGTCACCAAAATATGTTTAAATACAGCGCTTCAACTTCTCGATAGTAGGTAGTTATTTGCATGTCACCCACGTACAACATGTCAGTAAGTAGTTGCCTATTTGCAATTCAGAGCAACACTACGACCCATTAGGCGATGATTGTTTAACACGGAAAATATAGACTTTCAATTAACTCAATAGAAATCCTGCTGAGTGACAATTTACAACATCTATTTACAAAAAGCATCGAATTCAAAAAGAGAGGTCTGGCGCACACAAGCACACACACACATACACACAAACGCACACACACACACATATTGAGCCTTCAGCTGCTGGCTGTCAACTCAGTTAGAGAGGAAAAGTTAAAGACTCTGGGCATTAAACACAGCTTGTCCTTTATTAAGTACACACACACACACTTACACACACACCCACACACACACACACACATATACACACACACATACACACATACAGAGCACTTACATACTAATAAAGGACTGGCTTATCTAAAGTTGAGTTGAGGTTTGGCTCGATGAAACCTGATGTACTTATATGATTCTGTTTTCTTCAAGGTCGTGTCGTCCTGGTCGAACGCACTTATTTAAAAGCGTCAGCTGAATGCAATGTAATGTAATACACACATATCTCTGATTCATTATAGGTTTGCTGGCAGGTCTCCAGCAGAACAGGGAAGACGACAGTAAGACTGCCACTGGCATCTTAAATAGGCAAAAAACACACACACACACACACACACACACACACACACACACACACACACACTTTGTATACCCTACTTAGAACGACACGTGCACACAGCAAAGTCTGTTAGATGTCTGTCCAAAAATGCCTTAAGGAGATGCCTGCACACACACACAGATGCAGACAGAGATTGATTGTTTGAGAGAGAGAAGGCTGTAAGTCTGTGTGACATTAGAGATCACCTAGGAGATGGAGAGACCACACACACGCGCGCACACACACACACACACACAAATCGACAGGTACCAGAGCAGAGCTGCGCCAAGGCAAATGAACCCATCTGAAATGCAATTCCCATAGTCTTATAAACACACACAAACACTCACACAAACTCACACAAACACACACACACACACACACACACACACACACACACACACAAAAACAGGCCAGCTGAGCAGTCCCTGTTTTCTTATTACTGCGAATAGATAGAAAGATGGAGGAGGGAGGGAGCAAGACGGCAGAAGCAACTAACCAAGAGGAAAGGATGAGGAAGCAGGAAGGGAAGGAAGCAAGGAAGCGATACCACAGAAGGGAAGCCGGTGGGATCTGAAGATGATAGAGACAGGGAGGGGACGAGAAGATGGTGTGAGATTGTGCTGAGAGCTATATTAGACGTGTGTGTGTGTGTGTGTGTGTGTGTGTGTGTGTGTGTGTGTGTGTGTGTGTGTGTGTGTGTGTGCGTGCGTGCGTGCGTGCGTGCGTGCGTGCGTGCGTGCGTGCGTGCGTGCGTGTGTGTGCGTGTGTGTGTGTGTGTGTAATAGGTGTTGGCAGGACCCCAAATGGCTGTTTTCCTGCCTGACAGAAGATAAGAGATATAAATAAATATATATATAAGGTAGAAAGAGAGCGAGGGAGGGAGAGGGGGTGAAAGTAAATCAGAGAGGAAGGAGAAAGCAAAGGAGGAGGTGTCCGTGAATGAAATGTGGCTAACAAAGGGGAGATGGTGAACAGAGGAGATGAGGGGTGGTACAGAGATGAAGTATTTCTTTAGTGGACCCTGAAGGTAGCATCTCCGTTTACGTTTATGATGCTCACATGTTTTGTTCAGCAGGATAATCTCCATATATTTACACCACGTTATTTATTTTGTACATACATGACTTCACGTCACCACCGCTACGCTACAGGCAGCTAACATCGCGAGTGCTGTAATTTGTCTCATTTAGACACTTGTGAGCAACCATCAGTTTTAAATTCACCAGTTGGGAATTTAATGACATATTTTATGTTGTAGAACAAAACATTAAAGTTGCGGTGGAAGCGTCAGCCAATCGAGTCATATGCCAGTACAAGCTCTAGCCAATCAAACCGCGTGCTTGTGTGTCCGGGGCGGGAGATTCATGTGATTGGTTGTTGGTCGAGTTTCAGCCCCCCCCCGCCGGCAAGCTTCAACGCACGCCGCCGTGTGGACGCGCCGTAACCAAAGACACGTCCAAAAAAAAGATTGACTGTTGGCCTAAACTCTAAATGCTTTGATGTTGTTGTAAATCTTTTCTGCTTTAGTGTAGAGAGAGTGAAAGCGTGGAGGGAGAGACCGTGGCTGTTACAGAGGTCAGAGGTCAGAGGTCAGATCCAATCCCAAGATGCTTTGTAGCACGAGCCACAGGTCGAGCCACACCGTGTTTTTCTCTTCCTGCCTTCAGCTCACCTTACAAGTTGACCCTTGTCTCACAGTGAAGACCTGCAGTCCCACACACACACACAAACACACGCACACACACACACACACACACACACACACACACACACACACACAGTCACTTGGTAATTTTAGTTTCTTTCTCTTAGGGTCTATAGAGCTTATAAAGACATAAATACTATTAGCTAGGTGCTTGCATTCAAACGTATATTTCCAAATAATAAAAATCTAACATGTTATCAACACTTCCCATAGTCAAAACATTGTACATTTCAAATATATGGGTATCTTTGCAGACCATAAACACACATATAACATACTAGAGGAAAGGGAAAACCTCAAAAAGCATATATCTTATATTTGAAACCATCGCCTCAAGCTGTTGTTTTTCTAGCGATGTTGGTCTCTAAAAATGGCTTTGAAATGTCAAAAAAACACACACTGTGAACACATGATGAAATCCAGAATAAAATGTAGTAGTTTTTCAGGATTGTGAAGTGCATATTATACATCGTTGTGTTTTTATTGTATCTTATGTATGTGCATGGTGTATAGAGTTACTTTATGTTGCATTTAATTATGAATGTGTGTCTGGTTCAAGACCACTGTGTCCAAAGTATTTTAATGGAACTATTTCATAAATAATACAATTTGAGATTGAGCAACATATTTAACACTGATACTGCTAATGTGTTTGCAACCTACTCTGCTCCAAAATACATCGGTGTCCAACATTTACTATCAGCTGCAGTGGAAAATAGATTTTGTTTTTTAAATTGAATTGGTAGGGTTTGTGTTTTATACTCAGTTAGGGTTTCTTACCATCTGTAATATCTGCTTGGTGTTCTTTTCACCTTAAACGTCATTCTTTCCCTATTTGCCATTTTGTTAGCCCATGCCGTTATCCAGCCTAAAAGCTAAGTTGTAAATAAGTATGTTTTAAAATTCTATGCAGGCTTCTGCCTCGGTTGTTTCCTGAACTGTTCGTTTTAAGAGGGGAAAAGAGAGAGAGAGGTAAAGACAGCACCTGACACCTGACTCCAGTGGAGTGGAGCAAATCGAGCCCAGCAGTATTTTTCTTGTCACCTGTGTTCCTCGTAGGACTCAGATTTGTTATCCAGATCGATGTTGTCCCAGTTACTATTCCCTGCCTCTGCTGAAAGCGACACAGCCCACCTTTAAAAAACACCGTCCATATGTATTCGCTGTAGGCAGAGGGAAAAGAGGAGAAATTGCCCCTTTCCCTCTCTTTCAAATTGCCCTTCACAGTCTAATGAGTTCTGAAGGAGTTGAGCATAACATGGAGAAGAGAAATTCACAGACCAGCAGACTGACTCATAAATAACACACCTGAGAGCAGAGCATGCAGGGGGGCGGGGGGAGGTAGGGAACCTGTAACGTAGTGGATTATATACATCAATGCACACAAAAGCAAAGTCGGAATCTAAACAGTGGGAAAGAAAATGGAGAGACAGAGAGAATCAGCTTGAGGCCTGAGGATGTAGATTTGTCTCAAAATGATGTGTGAACATATGGAGAAGGAATCTGTAAATGTGAAACCCCTCCAACAATAATAAATAAAAAATGTGTGTAGATACGTACAAAATAATGGTGGCCTATGGATGCAGATTTGTTTTTTAAATTATTTTTGTGAACAAATCCGTAAATGTGTAATCTGTTATTGTAAAAAAAATTCCCAAAAAATGGACAAATGTGTACACTTAAAATCTAAATAAAACATATTGACACAAATAAAAATCATAATAATAAAACATTATATTAAAAATGGACAAATATCTTTTACGGATCTGCAAATAATTTCAATAAATAAAAAAAATAAATTCAATTAATGATTAAATAAAATTGATTGATTTACAAATAAATTAAAGGCATTTGTGATTAACTTTTCAACATGTACCTCTGATCAAGCATTAGGGATCCAATATGTATGTGTGGATGAATACTGAGGACATGGTTTCGGCATTTCAAAGTAAAGCATGCAGTCTGTTTTGGTTTTGTTTCTTGTTGTTCTTTAAAGAGCGGCGAATAACATGCATTCTTCATTTAATTAAAGGTGGGGTAGGTAAGTTTCAGAAACCGGCTCGAGATACACTTTTTTTTATATTCCATGGAATGCTCTTAACATCCCGATAGCAATGAATATCTGAAGTGCTTTGACAAAAAATCCATACAAAAAATTCATCTGTAGAAGCCGTAATACTGTAAAAAGTACAACCAATCCGTTTAGCTGGCCCGGCTAAACGGATTGGATGGCCTACCTGCCTGTCAGCCTTCCATCGGGGCACAAACTTATCTCGTGCCCTCATTGGTCATGTGTGTGTTGGAGGAGGGGCTCTGTAAGGAAGTGGCAGATTTTCTCCGGTTGTGTATTTTCAAATTCTAGCGATCTCAAGCCGGTTTCTCAAACTTACCTACCCCACCTTTAAGTCAATATTACAGCCAATATGATTGTGTGTGTATTGGCTCTCTTGCACACATGTCTGTATACATTTCTGTTTGAGTACAAATATATTAATTATACATTTACCTATTAAACATTTACACATAGATGTGGTTCTGTTCACATAGGAAAATGTACCTCCATCGTGGCCATTTGGTTATCTTGGGAGAAAACACAGAACATATCTTGGTGATTCTAAAAGCTGCTACCTGAATGGTAACAGTCACGAGAGACGATGGAACATATAGTCCTGAAAACTAAATGATGTGCAGAAAGAGACTTAAAAAACGCTCCATATACAGTAGTTGCAGAATTAGGTGGAAATTCCCAGTTGATCCCTTTTTATTAATTAATAATTATTTATAATTTTGTTGGGAAAATACCAGCACATTTGATAACTCAAAAATACGCAGGCTCCACTGAAACAAATACAGTTTTGTACAAATTCAATGAGATACAATGTTCTGGCTATGGGCAGTGTTGATATTCAGGTGGCTGTAATAATGTGGAGCGAGAGGAGCAGTTACATTTAAAATCGTAACATATAAAAACAGTGGATACAGAGCAGGGAGAGAATGATAGACAGGGAGCAGTGGCATTTCCATAAGTAGTTTGTCTACATGGATGCACACAAATGCATGTTCTTATGCATGAACACAAAGAGGCCGAGAGAGAGACAGACAGACAGAGGTAGAGCATGGAAATGTCTCTGCATATGCCGGGTAGTTTACATATAGCTGGAGGTGTGAGAGTCGCTGAGGCAGAGAGGCGACAGCAGGACAGACTGGAGGAGCATGTGCTGAATACAAACTCTGCAGCCAAACTTAGAAGTAAGAAGATAAGCTACAACTGAAACTGGATTGGTTTCTTTTTTGAGACGGAATACATATCTACTATTGTTTTCGAGTTTTGAAAACAGTGGAAAAACAGTTAAAAAGACTTTCTAATTGTTAACAACACCTTAAGACGCTTGAATAATGCTTCACTCTTCAACGTTGCATATGCCACGATTATAAAGAGAACTGGAACGAGAAGAAACTGTGTCAAGAATTTGTTAAAGTTTCTGTGTTTGGTCATTTTACAATGAGAAGGGAGAATTGTTTTTAGCTTGCATTACTCTATCTTATTTCACAGAATAGTTGAATACTCAATTCTGATTGGTCAATTTGGACGTTTCGGAAGTTGTTCATTCTCAATAAAAAAACACTGCTATGCTCAAGGGACTATGTGCAGTCATATCAATCCCGCAGAAAGGAGTATTTAACGTCAGCTGTGGACAAAAACCTTAGTTTTCATCCATCCGAAAATACCATGGATACTTTTTGAATATTAATTTGTATTAAACTGTCCCTAGTAAAGGAAAAGAAAAAGACAGCAAGAGAAGTAAAGAGGTTAAAAGACAGAGCGCTGGACGTCAAATAAATCAACAGAAGAGAGACAGGAAATAAACACTAAAGGGAAGAGCAAAAGAAGACAGACAGGAAGTATACACTAAAGGGAACAGCAGAAGAAGACAGACAGGAAGTAAACACTAAAGGGAACAGCAGAAGAAGACAGACAGGAAGTAAACACTACAGGGAAGACATACAGGATGTAAAGACTAAAGGGAACCGCAGAAGAAGACAGACAATAAGTAAACACTAAAGGAAACAGCAGAAGAAGACAGACAGGAAGTAAACACTAAAGGAAACAGCAGAAGAAGACAGACAAGAAGTACACACTAAAGGGAACAGCAGAAGAAGACAGACAGGAAGTACACACTAAAGGAAACAGCAGAAGAAGACAGACAGGAAGTAAACACTAAAGGGAAGAGCAAAAGAAGACAGACATGAAGTAAACACTAAAGGAAACAGCAGAAGAAGACAGACAGGAAGTAAACACTAAAGGGAACAGCAGAAGAAGACAGACAGGAAGTATACACTAAAGGGAACAGCAGAAGAAGACAGACAGGACGTAAACACTAAAGGGAACAGCAGAAGAAGATAGACAGGAAGTAAACACTAAAGGGAACAGCAGAAGAAGACAGACAGGAAGTAAACACTAAAGGGAACAGCAGAAGAATACATACAGGAAGTAAAGACTAAAGGGAACAGCAGAAGAAGACAGACAGGAAGTAAACACTAAAGGAAACAGCAGAAGAAGACAGACAAGAAGTACACACTAAAGGGAACAGCAGAAGAAGACAGACAGGAAGTAAACACTAAAGGGAACAGCAGAAGAAGATAGACAGGAAGTAAACACTAAAGGGAACAGCAGAAGAAGACAGACAGGAAGTAAACACTAAAGGGAACAGCAGAAGAATACATACAGGAAGTAAAGACTAAAGGGAACAGCAGAAGAAGACAGACAGGAAGTAAACACTAAAGGAAACAGCAGAAGAAGACAGACAAGAAGTACACACTAAAGGGAACAGCAGAAGAAGACAGACAGGAAGTGAACACTAAAGGGAACAGCAGAAGAAGACAGGCAGGAGGTAAACACTCAAGGGAACAGCAGAAGAAGACAGACAGGAAGTAAACACTAAAGGGAACAGCAGAAGAAGACAGACAGGAAGTAAACCCGAAAGGAAACAGCAGAAGACAGACAGGAAGTAAACACTAAAGGGAACAGCAGAAGAATACATACAGGAAGTAAAGACTAAAGAAAACAGCAGAAGAAGACATACAGGATGTAAAGACTTAAGGGAACAGCAGAAGAAGACAGACAGGAAGTAAACACTAAATGGAACAGCAGAAGAAGACAGACAGGAAGTAAACACTAAAGGGAACAGCAGAAGAATACATACAGGAAGTAAAGACTAAAGGAAACAGCAGAAGAAGACATACAGGATGTAAACACTAAAGGAAACAGCAGAAGAAGACAGACAGGAAGTATACACTAAAGGAAACAGCAGAAGAAGACAGACAGGAAGTAAACACTAAAGGGAACGGCAGAAGAATACATACAGGAAGTAAAGACTAAAGGAAACAGCAGAAGAAGACATACAGGAAGTAAACACTAAAGGGAACAGCAGAAGAAGATAGACAGGAAGTAAACACTAAAGGGAACAGCAGAAGAAGACAGACAGGAAGTAAACACTAAAGGGAACAGCAGAAGAAGACAGACAGGAAGTAAACACTAAAGGGAACAGCATAAATACACACTAGATGTAAACGGACAAACTGTTCTTGAGATGTTCTCTTATGCAAAGTAACCTTTCTCAACCTTTGTCTGTCAACATAATCCTGGCAGCAATTATGTTTTCACCCAAATGTTCTGAGGGCTATATAAAGGATGTTTACCGTCAATCCTTGGCACAAGTCGAGTGTCTCTTTTCCAAACAAAGAAGGAGGTGATGGAACGATCTGTACTTTACAAGGTGACAAATCGATGAGTCACAGGACCGTGAGGAGAACTGCTTTTATAGCGGGGGAATGATGACTAATTAAATGACAGCTCGGTGAAATCAAAGCCACTGAAGGAAACTCAAAAAGGTATTTCTGAGGCAAAAGAAAGAAAATCCAGGTCTAAGGAAAAGCTAGAAATTGTCACCTCAAAGATCAACTTCAATTAAACGTCAGTGTCTTATGATGATGTTGAGAACATTTTGACAGTGACAGTCGTGGTAAACTTGTCATCAAAGAAGGATTTGTTCTGTGTTAAAGTTGTTACATCATTCATTTTTTACATTAAAGAACTTCCTGAATCTATTCTGTTTTAAACATATTTTCTACATCGAACAAAACACATCCCCTGTATGTTGCTGTGACAACATACACGACACAATTAACCAAGACATCATTAGGCGCTTTCACACTTTACCCGTACTTTTCCCATTTAGTTCCGATAGTGCCTGGGATTTTGCGTTCACACCAGAACTTTTACCCCCATTTGTAGTGCCTGCTAGAGAGGTGGTACTATCAGAAAAAAGTAGACATTTCTGATTGGCTGGGCGAATTGCAAACCACGGCCCTTAAAACTCATAAAAGTTTTATGAAGCCGCCATTGTATTTGCTGGCTTTAGCATTATTAGCATTAGCATTAGCCCCGCGCACCAACGGAGAGAGAATAACTTATGGCAACACAAAAAAAAATATGGGAGCGGTGGAGATGAGGAGGTGTCGGTGTTCTGGCGATTTACTCGGAAGGCTTCAGTAGAAGCTGCTGGGACTCCCAGCAGCTTCTACTGAAGCCAGTCCCAACTCCGGGGACTTCCGGCCGGGGACTCCGGGCGACAGTATACGCCGTGAAGTTGTTTGCGGCCTGCCAGTAAACCCAAAGCAGAAGAAGAAGAAGTGCCGTCACCGGCTTCATTTGCGTAATCTTCCCTCAGGGAACTTATTCCGGTGTGAACGCGATCTGTACGTAGCAGGGTTTCCGCTAGGATTTTTTCTCGCCGGTCAAATGTCCGGGCAGAATTTATTTTACCGGACAAATCTGAAACTTACCGGTCATATTTCAATAATAATAATAAGAGTTGTGTAGCAGAGTTTCCGTTAGCAGGTAATTTCCGGACTATGAGCAGATATGCTTCAGTTTAAAACTCAGTTCACGGGGCTCATTTTTATATTGCTTCAGTTTATAATCGTAACAGACCTAAAAATTCAGATTAATTTTTCAATAAATGATTCCACAAACAACAAACAACATAATTATTACATTCAAACAAACTACTTGTAGTAGATAACGTACATTATTCAAAAGTTTACATTACATTTGAATAATAACACGGGAGAAACGGATCCTCTCTCCCTCTCTCTCTCTCTCTCTCTCTCTCCTGACAGCCCGTCAGTTTCTCAAGCAGCTCCTGCAGCCCGCTAAACAGAGGGCGGGGCTTCAGGTGATCATGCAGAGCTGCGTGTCTCGGTCAGACTCAGCAGCTGATCTGATCTCTCTCTCGCTCCGGTTACACTTCACTCGCGTTTATGTCCATATCGATCAGATCCAGCTCTCCTGATCGGCCTTTATAGAGAGCACTGATCAAACTATTAAGAGTGAATATCGGCCGATAATGACCGGCGGCCGACATTTTGACCGGCAAGTTTTGAATTTACCGGTTTTTAATACATTTTACCAGCTAAAAACCGGTAATTACCGGCTAACGGAAACCCTGGTACGTAGTTCCATGGGGGTACTAAGTGATGGGCATTAAGTACGGCAAAGTACTTGTTGTGAAAGATTTAGACGTTTTCACCCCACAACCACACACTCAATTAAAAATAAAACCGTGACGAGAATACATAAACCTTTCTGTCATTTAGACATTTGATTGTCAATATCAGTGATTGCTTTGGTCAATGTATTAAAATCTGGTTAAAAATGCTATTTCATATTGGAAAATGCTGGCATTTATCGTGTTTTCGCTTCCCTGTAGTGTGTTATATAGCTTTTAGTGCATGTAAATGGTCTGCAAAGGCTAAAATCCTATCTCATTGTATTTTGAACTCTGTTTCTTAATCACCAGCATTCATATTGAGCAAGAGGGAAAAAGGCTGCTGTTAGAAAAGGAAATGTTTAAGCATAATTACTGTCAATGGAAAAGGGTGTTTTTATTACAATTCTGAAATGGTGTCAGTACCTTAAGAGTAAATGAATTAAGTTAAATACTCACCCACCAGTATAATCATCCATCCTTTTCAATCATTTTGAGTGAAAGAAAGCAGTGGCCTCTCCAACTTTGCCTTTTCTTTGCCGTCTCACAAAAGGCCAGACGAAAGACTCCCTCAAATACGTTTCCCCTCTCCTTCTGAGCACAATGGGGCTGTGCGACTTAAATGAAGGCATGAATTTAATGGGAAAAAAGGTTGAAATGTTTCCAGAGAAATTGAGAAAGACAACACTGGCTCTCGATGGCCGAGTGCTATTTCAAGTCGTTACATGTGTGCTTTTCTACATTTGCCGGTTCAATACAAAAGTACAGACACGTTGAAAAACACATTCGTGCAGGTTTGATAGATTTGGTGCCTCACATCCTCCTCAGGATGATTTTTTTGACATTTCAGAGCCATTTTTAGAGACCAACATCGCTAGAAAAACAACAGCTTGAGGCAATAGTTTCAAATATACGATATATGTGGGTTTTTTAAGAAGCCCTAGTATGCTTTTTGAGGTTTTCCCTTTCCTCTAGTATGTTATATGTGTGTTTATGGTCTGCAAAGATACCCATATATTTGAAATGTACAATGTTTTGACTATGGGAAGTGTTGATAACATGTTGCAAGCCCCTAGCTAATAGTATTTATGTCTTTATAAGCTCTATAGACCCTAAGAGAAAGAAACTAAAATTACCAAGTGACTGTGCGTGTGTGTGCGTGTGCGTGTGTGTGTGTGTGTGTGTGTGCGTGCGTGTGTGTGTGGTCTAGCATTACTATACTTATGGGGACCTAAATCTGTTTACATAGTCACGTGTGGGGACTCGCTTCCATTATGAGAATAATAATAATAATATGTGTGTGTGTGTGTGTGTGGTAATACAGGAGAAAGGTTCACAGGATTAACTGTAAGCGGGTCATGTACCAAGGAGATTGACAGGAAGTGGGGTGTTTGATGGGGAATGGGGGGGGGGGGGGGGTTAAAAATGTGAGAGGGGGAGGGAAGGTGAAATGACAGACAGGGGGTTCATGACTATAGTGTGGTGCAGGAATGAGTCCTAACACCAGGAATTGAGTCACCACTTCCTGTTTCCTCTGTTTTGGGAAGTCTGATCTGTGGTTAACAAAAGCTGAGGAGATTTCAGTTTTTTTCATTGACATAAACTACATCACGAAAAAGCCCACTGGTTAATACAAAAACTGCTGTTGCTAACGAGTGTTTGAATGAGACGACTAAACGTCATCGTCCAACATGAGCCGCCTTTAGCTTAGCGGTGGTGACGTGAAGTCATGACACTGTGCTGAATCTCTTCATAGCTTCATTAGATTAGCTTTTTATTTCAAAAATCTAAAAGTGTTCTTAATATGAGAAGATTATCCTGATGAACAAAATCTAAAAGTTTCATAATCGTTTGTTCGACGCAATCTTTTCTGCATTAATCCAATAGAAAAGTCCCATTGGCTTTGTGTCAAGGAGCCTTTGCAATGCTAACTTTTGAGATTGCCTCCCTTCACCGCTCAAGGGAGAGTGAGGAGAGGTGGTTGGAGAAGGACTTGTGGAAGGAGTGGATTTAGGGTGAAGGAACGAGGAAAAGGCAGCAATGAGCTGGGGGGGGGTAGTGACATTGGAGGAGGCTAGAGGGGAAGGTTAGAGAGTAGCAGGTGGCAGGATCACAGGAGGTCAGAAGGGAAAGTGACAGAAAAGGTCAGGAGGGAGAAAAGGGGGGAGGGAAACTGTGAGTGATGGAGTAAAAAAAAAAAGAGCTCCAGCTGTGACATCGCTCCCCTTCCGAGATGTTATGCAGAGGGGAGGAAAACAGGACACAGTAAATCGGATTGCAGTGGAGACGCTGAGTGGTGATTTATTCATCCCAATGGCAGCTCTTCTGACACGTGGAGTGAATACAAACATTAGCGCGTTAGCTACATGCTAACCAATACAGCAACCAAATGAACAGACAAAACATAAACATCTCGGTGAAGAAGAAGCCTTCATCACAGCTGGCATCGGGGCATGGTGAAAGGCACACTGAGGGAAACATTAATAACTTACCTGGACATTGATAAAATAAAACATTGTTTGTTCAAAACAGATTTATTGGAAGTCTTTTTACAAGTAACCTGCTTACCCTCTCCTTCGAGGTTGTGAAGGCCAAACAGAGCCACAGAAAGAAGCAGCCTTACGTAGAGGCTCAATCAGTGGGAACACCTGTGCTCAATTGGAGCATACCATGTAGTGCAGGGGCACGGGTGGCACTTTTCTTGCGAGTGTAAACATGTTATTGTTTTGGGCTTCTGTGGTCAGAGAGATATAATATGTTGACCTATTTTGATTTGGTGTGTTTGGGTAATTTGTCTTGCATTGTGAATGTGGTTGTAGATTAGAATGACATTGGTTAGGGGTATAAATAGTGGATTGTCCTAGGGGGAGGGGCTTAACATGTATACAACCCTGGCCACAAATGTTTCGGGGAGTCGGACCATGGCGGTAGAGCAGAGAGGGACCAGTTATATGTCCTCGACCTGGATGTATATAGGAGGTTTTTGATTTCTTCCTGTAATATCCTTGTTACTTTGTGTTTTTTCAGCTGTCAATAAAAGCACCTAAGGATACATTTTGGTGACTCGAGCCATCTTATTTAATTCCTAGTTTTTTCATCGAACCTTTTTGTAACAATCTCACTCCCAAACATACACAAACGGGTAAATAAACATTTAAACTAACCCATTAAAGGTGGGGTAGGTAAGTTTGAGAAACCGGCTCGAGATACACTTTTTGTTATATTCCATGGAATGCTCTTAACATCCCGATAGCAATGAATATCTGAAGTGCTTTGACAAAAGATCCATACAAAAATGTCACCTGTGGAAGCTGTGGCGCTGTAAAAAGCACGACCAATCATCTGAGCCGGCTAAAGTAACTGGATGGCCTACCTGCCTGTCAGCCTTCCATCGGGGCACAAACTTATCTCGTGCCCTCATTGGTCATGTGCGCGTTCGTGTGTTGGGGGAGGGGCTCTGTGAGGAAGTGGCAGATTTTTTCCGGTTGTGTATTTTCAAATTCTAGCGCACTCGAGCCGGTTTCTCCAAAATTACCTACCCCACCTTTAATTAAAGAAATTGAATGTTTGGACGTTTTTAACATAATGTGTAAAATGATTTGCCGCCATTAACACTGCTCACCTTTCGTGGAGTGAATACAAACATTAGTGCCAAGATGGCCGCCGCACCCAGAACAACAGGAGAAATACGGTGTCCCACAATGGACAAAAAACAACAATTTGCTGCGCAACAACAACACCTAGTGGCCTGCCAAGGCTGCTACCTGACAATGACATGAGTCTTAAATTGAAATACAACACATTGTACGTGATAGGCTAAGGGGCGGGACATCTGTAAACAGTTGAACAATCACAACCATTGATCACAACAAAGCCGGCAAGCTAACCAATCAGAGCAGACTGGGCTCTGGTTTCAGACAGAGGGTGAAAAGAGGTGCTGCAGCAGTATGAGAAAAATAAAGAGCTTTTTGAACATTAAAGGTATGGTAGGTAATTCACTTCAGAAACACTTGTTGTTATATTCCATGGAATGCTCTTAACATCTCGATAGCAATGAATACATTAAATGCTTTGACAATAAATACATTAAAAATATCATCCGTGGAAGCCGTGACGCTGTAAAAAGCACGACCAATCATCTGAGCCGGCCCGGCTAAAGTAACTGGACGGCCTACCTGCCTGTCAGCCTTCCATCTGTGCAGAAACTTATCTCGTGCCCTCATTGGTCATGTGCGCGTTCGTGTGTGTTGGAGGAGGGGCTCTGTGAGGAAGTCTGAAGGAAGGGGCAGATTTTTTCCGGTTGTGTACTTTCAGATTCTAGCGCACTCGAGCTGCTTTCTCCATTCTTACCTCCCTACCTTTAAAGCATGGAGACATGTCACAGTAGAGACACTACATACTGATATACACCGGAAAATGTGCAGAATATGGTCCCTTTAATAATCTTTAATAAACTGCCGATCTACTTTCACTTTCAAATATTGGCTTTCTTGCATGACCTACGCTATAGTGATGATTTAATAACAATCAGAAACAGGTTTATTCCCGGGTAGGTTGACACGCACGAGGAATTTTACTTGATGTCATGATGCATATATAACAGAAAACTATAATAGTATTACAAAATATTAGAAATAATAAAAAATGTAGTGAAATATAGCTATATATTTACATAGAAATAGAATTAAATGAAATATGGAATAAAATTCGGCAGTAATACAAAAAGAAAACAGATATCGTGTACGTTGTGTGCATTAATGTAATGTATAGAATCGTATGAACCTCGACTGCAAATATTCTGTTTCCTCACTTGTAGAAAAAGAAAGGTGCCAAAGCATGCAGGTGCTCCGGCAGCTCTGCACCCAGGGGAGCTTCAGAGAGGAAGAGGCCTCCCATGATGCTCACCTTTCTGCAGAGGTGGTGCTTTTCCAGGGGTGTAAAGCTCCGAGGTCTCTCCCAGAGCGACGGGCTCCAACGCAACCTTTCCACCCGCCTGTCTGTCAGCGCTATCTCCTCACACTGATGCCAAGAGGAAGAGGAGGAAATAGTCAGCATGATGCCTTTGAAGGTGATTCTTCTGTCTTTCTTTTCTTATTTCTGGAGTCCTATCAAGTGGATTTGGAAGTCTGTAGGTTATCTCAACAGTCTCAGATTATAAACGAACATTGAACGATTCTGTGGGTCGAGATATTTCATGTATTAGTTTGTGGTCATGTCTAAGTGTTAGATAAATATCACTCGTCACCGGCTTGATCTTCAATATCAGGATGGATAAATGTATTTATATTGTATATGTGTATTTGTATATATGTCAATCAACAGGTAAAGCCGATTAATAATACTAATAATATCAATAATAATGCATAAAAATGATAATTATTGCAGATTATAGATTATCAAATCAAAGTTTTATTTATATAGCACATTTATAAACGATTTTTGGTCGAGCCAAAGTGCTGTACATATAATAAAAATAGCCTACAGTGGAGACACTTTACAGCAAATACAACAACACAGATTGTTCAGGATATCAGTATGAGAAAAACGACACCCCTTGTCCTTAGACCCTCTGTCCTTAGACCCTCTGTCCTTAGACCCTCTGTCCTTAGACCCTCTGTCCTCAGACCCTCTGTCCTTAGACCCTCTGTCCTTAGACCCTCTGTCCTCAGACCCTCTATCCTTAGACCCTCTGTCCTTAGACCCTCTGTCCTCAGACCCTCTGTCCTTAGACCCTCTGTCCTCAGACCCTCTGTCCTTAGACTCTCTGTCCTTAGACCCTCTGTCCTCAGACCCTCTATCCTTAGACCCTCTGTCCTTAGACCCTCTGTCCTTAGACCCTCTGTCCTCAGATCCTCTATCCTTAGACCCTCTGTCCTTAGACCCTCTGTCCTCAGACCCTCTGTCCTTAGACCCTCTGTCCTCAGACCCTCACATCGTACAAGGAAACACTTCCAGAGAAAACCCACAGTTTAAGGATTATAAATAAATCATTTAGGGACAAGGGGGTGAGATTAAACAAGTTGTACTTCTTCTCACTCCTTTTCGAACACTAGATGTGGCACTGTTTATGTTGCTAATGTTGTTGTTGTTGTTGTTGTTGTTGTTGTTGTTGTTGTTGTTGTAAATGTCATTTTTTATTTTGATTTCTCTTACATGACTATGCACTGCAACATTTGTTTTGTTTTTGTAATTATTTATTTTACTTGTTGTTTGAAATAAATGTATCAATCAATCAATCAATTATCCTTGCAAGAATGGAAGTAGTCATCACACACAGAGACAAATAGTTCCCAGAGTAGAGTCCTTGATATGCTGATATACAAGAGAGGGTGTTACAGTCAACAAGATGGAAGAATACCGCTTCAAAGCAGTATTCTGACATTAGTTCATTAGCTAAGGCCTGCGTAAGCAATACACAAGACAGTCTATGTCTATCCCTCTCAGTGTTTCTCAAACTTTTTCATACCAAGGACACTTAACCAATAAAAAAACACTCGCGGACCACCTAACTCCACAAATATCCCAAAACACATCGTTTTTCTAGAACAGATTACAAATCACCTGAACATGGTACGAACAGGTGGCAACATGTGTGACGAAGGTGTTGCGCTGGGCTATATCATGCAATAGAAAGTTAAACTTAAGCTCGCTCCATTGCGGAGATATTCTCGCGAGAGTGCGGAAAACTTAAATGTATTTATTTATTTCAAATGTGAAATTTTACCAATATATTCACGGACCACTAGGGGGCGTACCACACTTTGAGAAGCACTGCTCTAGATGCTGTGTCATCATGCCAGTCTTAGGAACATAGCTATCATAACTTCAACACAGCGTCTCATGAGCGTCTTCCATGTAGTCATACATCCGGCTACGTACACAGCTACGTAGAGCCTCTGTTATCATGTGCTACTCTGATATAGAAGGAACATTCAGTATTTTCCCAACACTAAGTTTGGCTGTCTGTCGGCAAGATTACTTAAAAAACTACAGGCTTGATTTCCATGAAGCTTAGATGGAAGTATGTTGGAGGTTGAGAATGTGTGTGTGTGTGTGTGTGTGTGTGTGTGTGTGTGTGTGTGTGTGTGTGTGTGTGTGTGTGTGTGTGTGTGTGTGTGTGTGTGTGTGTGTGTGTGTGTGTGTGTGTGTGTGTGTGTGTGTGTGTGTGTGTGTGTGTGTGTGTGTGTGTGTGTGTGCGCGCGCGCGTGCGTGCGTGCGTGCGTGCGTGTGTGTGTGTGTGTGTGTGTGTGTGTGTGTGTGTGTGTGTGTGTTAAATGATAATTTATATTTTCCATTTTCACAGTCACGCTGGCTGCAAGTTCTCTGCATGTTTAATGTTTCTCTCCACATGTGGGGGCATGTGGGTGTAAAAAATATGTCCAATCTGTGGATTGGAATAGTATTATATGTTGCAGGTGGTGTGTGTGTGTGTGTGTGTGTGTGTGTGTGTGTGTGTGTGTGTGTGTGTGTGTGTGTGTGTGTGTGTGTGTGTGTGTGTGTGTGTGTGTGTGTGTGTGTGTGTGTGTGTGTGTGTGTGTGTGTGTGTGTGTGAGTGCGTGCGTGCGTGCGTGCGTGTGTGCGTGTGTGTGTGTGTGTTTCGAGGGCTTTTCAGTGTGACCTATTCTATCCACAGCTGTCTCTGAGAGCAGAGAGCTGGCTGCTGAATACAGATGCTGTCAAAGGGCACCAACATGCCAGGCAGTGTTGATTAAAGCTGACGGTCCAAAGATTAGCTAGATTAATTCTGCCACTTACTGCAGCTTGACAAATACTATTAAATAAATAAAACAAATACCGCTGGTTTATTTTTGAAATGCTGCTGAGAGAGAAACCTTCAGCACCGATCCGTGTTTAAACGATCCTGCTCAGACATTCTTATTTCACTTCATGTTTGCTATGCTGTTGTAGATTCCTAAAAAACACCGTTAAAGGATTCACATGTATTATATTTACTTACACTCTGGACATGTAAGTGTGTGAGATACACTTCACTATGTAGTTAAAGAGCCAATATATGACATTGGGTGCAACATCTCGTATTTTCTATCAGCAGACATGTGTGTATGCATGTTAAAGGAAATGTCTGGTTGTATAAAACGTTTGGCCATCCCTCCTCGTTAAAGTAAATCTGACGTCTTGGATTGCTGCAGCATCCTTGATTGGAAAACTGTCCGGGGAAAGATGACAATAATGGATTCAACAAACCTTTAAGGTTGGCCAAATTAATTGAAGAGAAAGTACAATAAAATATACCTCAAGTTGACCGTTTTAAACATCCTTCATTGGACTAAGAATTGTCTTGGTCTTGGATGTGATGTGTGACACAAATGAGGGAATAATCTGGGACAGTAATCTACTTTTAACTTTGCTTTTCATACCTTTGTGACAAACTGTGTGTGTGAATGAATAAGCATAAGATTAAAGGGTTGGCATTAGAAATAAACTATTGCTTGGTCTTGAAAAGGACCTTTTTTTCGGGACTTGGTCTTGACTTGAACTCGACTTAGTCTTGAAACTCAAATGGACCTGTTTTTGGACTCAACTTGGACTTCATTGAGCTGATCTTAAATATAGAGACCTGGCTCAGTGTCTCTCAACATAACGAATTGTCATATAAATCTTCCTTTAATAACCCGGAAGCAAACTTCTTAAAAGGCTTGAAGGCAGTTCATGAAATATTTCCCTTCTTACAACTTGTTTTGTGCGATCAATGGACTCAAACTCCCAACCTCACCACGCCGTGTTTAACTCCGTAGTAGCGAGATGTAGCTTTTTCATAAACCAATGTCACAGCACCACAAATACAGAAGCCCATGGTGTTCACCCACTCAAAGGACTCGGACCCTCTGCACATATGTCAGCCCCCCTTTTGTTCATTACATCATGTGTTGCATTATACATGAAGCCTCCTGCAGGAACCACAGGACACTCAGGCCCACAGGTGCACCCCCCGCTCCGAGGACTCGAACCCACGGCCAGATGCACGGGGGTTGAAACCTCGACCCGCTGAGCCCCCTGCGCTCCTCCACAGCCCAATGTTGGCTTTTTTCCGTTTTTTAATAAAGCAGCCTTACAGCACCACAGGTAGCAGAGGCCCTCAGGTAAACAGCTAATGAAATCCCTCTCTCCCTCTCAGACTAAATCATCCAAATAGCAACCAGCACCTCCGGCACAGAGGCAGACGGAGGGCCAAGAACCAGCGAGAGAAAGAGGGGGGAGAGAGGGATGTGGAACGAAAGGAGAATAGGAGGCAGGAGGCAGAGGATTAGAGAAATTGAAAGATAAGGTTGAGAGTGTGTGTGTGTGTGTGTGTGTGTGTGTGTGTGTGTGTGTGTGTGTGTGTGTGTGTGTGTGTGTGTGTGTGTGTGCGTGCGTGCGTGCGTGCGTGCGTGCGTGCGTGCGTGCGTGCGTGCGTGCGTGCGTGCGTGCGTGCGTGCGTGCGTGCGTGCGTGCGTGCATGCGTGCGTGTGTGTGTGTGTGTGTGTGTCTGTTATCTGATCCGGATGGTTACTAATTCCTGTTCTTTATGGCGGAACACCATGGTTTTACAAAGTTGACTAAATCATCCAAAATCCAATGAAAGTGCTGATCAGCAATTTAATATGTTCAAAAGTCTCCTGCGAAGGATATCATGAAGCCTGAATGCAATCGAATGTAAAACAAAAAGTTATGATTGATGAAAGTAGTACATCGGTCAGATTTGACCCGAAGACAACAGGAGGGTTAAAGTCTGAAGTCCAGATGAAGTTTAAAGTTCTTGTTTTGTGATATATTCCTCTATGAAACCGAATATTTAGTAGTCGGGCTTTGACTGTGTGACATAGGGCAAAAAAAGGCCTTTTGGCTTTACTTGCTGTGGCTTCCCAATGATTGATTGAATAGTCTTTAAGCCAATCAGCACAATCAGACAGTTACATGTTCAAAGAAGTAGAACGAAAGCCAAAACAAATCTAGGTGTACACCATCGTTTTATTTCCATCATGGATAGATCTGATTTCTGAATATGTATAAAATGTCGGAACATAGTGAAAAGTCATCTCGTACTTCCTGTCTTGTTTAAACCTGCGACTGTAAGTAAATCAACGGAATTTCAGTCGATGTAGAAAACCATTTTATTTGAAGTAGCTCCCTTTTGTTTTATCTCTTATTAGCATTTCCTGTTTGCCTGCCAACAGACTCTCTGTAAGGTATCGGCTGAGATCTGACCTTTTAATGCAAATTGTTAGATTTTGTTGTGGTGCTGTATTGCTTATTCTACTGGGTGGATTCACAGCCTTTTATGTGGGAGGTGGCAAAGGCCAAGCTTAAATAATACATCATATTTCAGGAGCATTATTCCAAAAAGAAACCAGATACATTTCTTCATCGACATCAAGTCCAGCACACTACCCACTGAGCCACAGCCTCATGTTATGAAACATATTCTTTTTACGCTTTGTTTCCAATATCTCCTAATGGTGTTGGCAAGTCTTCCGTTGTTACACCCAACGAGATTATGTTTCTGGTTAACATTGAGATGTTTTGCTATTTTCTCACAATCTGTGGCAGGTTTTTTAATGAAGAACAACTAGTTTAAAAGAATACAACTCAGGTAATAATTTTAATCACTTCAGAGGTTAGTGCAACACGTCTTAAACTCATACAAATGTCCAACTGCTTAATTTACAATCACATCAAAAATGCCAACAGCCTTTTTAATAGCCCTGCAAGTTATTTCCTTTTACTTTTCTATCAGGCAGCCAGAAAACATCACATTAGCATTAGTCTCGCTTCAGGGGCCCCTTGTAAATTCAGGAATTGATTACAACAAGGCATTAAATGCTCCTCAATATATCACCGTTTGAACCAACATAAATCTGCTCAGGCTTGAAGTCGCTGGTTGTCGGCTGATTTTCATTCAGCTCACATCAGAGGAAACAGCGGGAGGCAGAGCGTCTCCGTCCTGAAACAGATTTATGCCGACACCAGACTGAAGGCGGGGTGTTGGAGTCAATATTAGAGTCACTTTCTTTACTTAACGCAACTTTTTGTCTCAAAAGGGACGTCGCCTTTACTTTAAGGCGTGAATATTCAAATAGGTGCTTGTCAGGTAATCAAAACAACATAGTGACGTGGGGGCTGCAAACAACAATTGAGAGCTTTTTTAAGAGAAATCAAAGAAATGTTCTCGCGATTTCAGCCCTTTTATTTAGCAAGCATAAATAAATATTTTGGGAAATCTATCTATTTCTATTATCCCATGTATCTAGGCAAACATGACACATGTTGGCAGTGTCGTAACTATCGACGGTGCAGCCGGTGCAAAATATTTTTTTATATTTTTTTTAAATGTTGGGGCCCCAATGGCATTGACCGGTTCACGCAGTCTTCAAAGTAACCAAGCAACCTAAATTAATTAGTCATTTGTCTGTCCAATGACCTTGAGAAGTGTAAGCTCCTTTTCCCTGAGAACCAGAGAGATTTAAGAACAAAATGGTCGCTCTCCTGCCATGAGGGCCATTAACCGGCTCTCATTTTGTTTACTGACCCGAGGAATAAGAAGCCTTTTAGCAGAGAAAATAAAATCAGACAGGACCTTGGACTGTGGGATCTGAATGTTGGCAGCATATCAGGAGCGAAGACTTGATGTCACTTTAATGTACACTTTATATTCCTCTCCGTCTGCTTTGTTTATCAGAGCTCTTCAAAGCCTTTCAGCTTTATTCCAGCCGGCCTCCAAACTTTATCCATTTGACTCGTATTTAAGTGCCGACAGAAAACATCTGCAACTTAGTGAAGAGGAAAACACTCAAGTGGCCTCGCAGAGAGGATGCACACAGAGAGAAAGTGTCTTCAAGCTTCAAGTGCATCAAAACACAACATAATGATTTCCGCTAAATGCTGACATATAATACAGCATATATATCAAATATGTAATAGTTGAGGAGCTTTTGACTTATAATGAATCATTCACAAGGTTTCTATTGCTTAGTTTATCCTTACATACATCGCGCAGCATGAATTATTCATTTGATCAATATTTAATCTTTATTTATTTATATTGCACAGAGTTTATTCTAAACTGATGCAGTGTGATTATGTGTTAGCTCAAAACTTAAAAGAGAATAAAACAAATAAACTGTTTGTATGTTTGAAACAATTATCTCAGTCTAATGGTCCACCTACTCGCTTTCTGAAACTTTGAACACATCTCAAGGTCTTCCCCAACTGAAGAGGACATATCTCATGTTCATGTTAATATTAGTATTGTAGTGTCTCTACTTTAAAGAGTCCTCTCCTGCTGATGTTCAGGTGTATATCAGTATGTAGTGTCTCTACTTTAAAGAGTCCTCTCCTGCTGATGTTCAGGTGTATATCAGTATGTAGTGACTCTACTTTAAAGAGTCCTCTCCTGCTGATGTTCAGGTGTATATCAGTATGTAGTGACTCTACTTTAAAGAGTCCTCTCCTGCTGATGTTCAGGTGTATATCAGTATGTAGTGTCTCTACTTTAAAGAGTCCTCTCCTGCTGATGTTCAGGTGTATATCAGTATGTAGTGTCTCTACTTTAAAGAGTCCTCTCCTGCTGGTGTTCAGGTGTATATCAGTATGTAGTGTCTCTACTTCAAAGAGTCCTCTCCTGCTGATGTTCAGGTGTATATCAGTATGTAGTGTCTCTACTTTAAAGAGTCCTCTCCTGCTGATGTTCAGGTGTATATCAGTATGTAGTGTCTCTACTTTAAAGAGTCCTCTCCTGCTGATGTTCAGCTGTATATCAGTATGTAGTGTCTCTACTTTAAAGAGTCCTCTCCTGCTGATGTTCAGCTGTATATCAGTATGTAGTGTCTCTACTTTAAAGAGTCCTCTCCTGCTGATGTTCAGCTGTATATCAGTATGTAGTGTCTCTACTTTAAAGAGTCCTCTCCTGCTGATGTTCAGGTGTATATCAGTATGTAGTGTCTCTACTGGGACATGTCTCCATGCTTTAATGTTCATAAAGCTCTTTATTTTTCTCATACTGCTGCAGCACCTCTTTTCACCCTTTGTCTAAAACCAGAGCCAAGTCTGCTCTGATTGGTTAGCTGGTCGGCTCTGTTGTGATTGGTCAACCGTTTAGTACTAGCCAATAGAAGTGCGAGTGTTACATAGTGATGTCCCCATGTTCCAGAAGTAAACAAAGGAGTCCAATGGAGGCAACATAAACAAATCTTAACACTGGAGAAATTAAAATGGAGGACAGATCTGTGGTTGTTCTCTTGCTGGAACGACACAGACCAGAGCAGTAAAGAGAGACGGAGGAAACGTCCAGGCTTCCAGGAAAGAGCCCATCTTCATCCCAGGAAACTACGCCTGCAGGGTGGAAGTGCAGAATCCCGCGAAAGTCGCCCTGCAGCGCCGCGCTCCAAATGCCAGCGAGTAATGTGCCACCTGTTTAAAGCGGAACATGTTTTGAACAAGCCACGAGCCGAGAGGAAAACACACACCGACCGCCGAGGACGAGCTCTCAGGACTCACCCTCTGCAGACACAGATTACACTCCTCCTCCCTGTTGTTTTTCTGCTGCACAGCTGGTTGATGGAGTGTGAGGATTTACCCACATCCCCATGGCATGTGGAGTCCAGTTAGCTGAAGGAAGAGAGACATGAAATCCTTCTATATTAATCTTTGCGTCCTCTGTCTCTATCATCTCGGCAAATTACTCTGTTGTGGTGCTTTGCTTCGATGATAATAAAGCCGTAATTTACAAACAGAACTTTCGCCCATTCTGCTTTCCTCCTCTTGATTCTCTAAAGAGTCCTAAAACCCTGAAGAATACTTTCGGTTCCTTCTTCCTTCTTCTGAAATAAAGTCTGTTTTTTACCCAAGCTTACGAGATGTTCACGTTTTGTTCTACCTCGTAAAATACATCAGTAACCTCCCACTGGCGAATGTCCGAAGCCTCTGAGTCCTAAAAACAAGTCACTAAATGAGACTACTAAACGTCTTCACGGCGACACAAGTCTGCCTTTAGCTTAGCGATGGTAACCGTGATGACATTTGTTTATAGCAGTGCTTCTCAAAGTGTGGTCCGCGGATCACTGGTGGTCCGTGAGCGCCCCCTAGTGGTCCGTGAGTATATTGGTAACATTTCACATTTGAAAGAAATACATTTATTTAAGTTTTTCGCACTCTCGCGGGAATATCTCCGCAATGGAGCGAGCTTAAGTTTCACTTTTGATTGCATGAAATAGCCCAGATAAGCACCTTCATCACACATGTGGCCACTTGTTTGTACCATTTTCAGGCGATTTGTAAAAAACGATGTGTTTTTGGATATTTCTGGAGTTAGGTGGTCCTTGGTATGAAAAAGTTTGAGAAACACTGGTTTATAGCGTAACGTTAGCTTGTTATTTCTGCCGATTGCATTTACCCTTCGAAAACCACAAAGTGGGGTTAATGTGTGGAGATCCTTCTGTACAAAATGTGATAAGTATCATAATAAAAGTGTTTGCAACAGAGCTGATTTTCTGGAATATCCCAAAATCCAAAAGGGAAATCCCACTGCTTTTTTCGGAGGGACCCCTTGCGATGCTAACTTCTGTTTGTAGGGCTGCATACAAACAATCAAACAAACTCTGATTCAGTAAAGTGTTGAGTGGAATTGCTTTTACAGAAGTTACGGCGCCTTGTCTATTCTCCTTTTTCTCTAATGTCTTTCCTTTATTCCTCCCTCGTCTCTACTTTCATCTCCTTCTTCTTCTCCTCCTTCGCCTCCCTACCTTCTTCCTCTTCTCTCAGCAGGATGACTATCGGCAAATCGAGCGAGGCAGGATTAATTGTAACTCGATGTCTATTACTGCCACTGCTGCTTAGTTCAAGCCATCACTGTGGGTGAGGAGATGAGAGTGGGTGGGAGGGAGGGAGGGAGGGGGAGAAAAGGGAGTGACGGAGGTAGAGATGATTGTTGAAAAGGGAATTGAGGATGTAAAGGAGGAGAGGAGGACGCTGTACAGTGAGAGGAGAAACAGACTGTCAGCCAGGAGGTCCAGACTGTCCAAGGCGGCCCTGACATGTCCCCCTTGTCTCAGGCCTGAACAACAGGCTCACACACACACACACACACACACACACACACACACACAGATAACACACTCCCACACACACACACACACAGATAACACACTCCCACACAGCATGAGGGAGCAACACACCAAGGGCGAAAGGTCCCAGACCTCCAGAGTCACATCGAGATCTGTTTGAAACCTGACGTCTGTTGTAGAATAGATAGATGTAATGTTAATTCATGTTATATTTAACCATCTGTTGTGTTTTTGTCTTGAGTCACTTCAGTATTATATTACTGTATTGATTTGTTTCCCAAAGGACTGCTCAAACAAACAGAAGAAGTGTGTTGTTGACCCATGGATCAATGCACAACATACAGTACACTACATGCATATGTATTTCAATACGGATGTACCATATGTTCTGTCCATACTATAGCCTCATTATGTAAATACTTTGCCAAGTGCTTTTGTAAATGCTATCCCAGCGGAGGCTTTCTCACATCTGTGAAGCTGCTTTGTTAGTAATACAAATCCACCCAACAAGGTGCAACACTTCCCTTGTAACATGTTGACAACAGAAAAACAAATGGTCTTTCTCTTCCTCATAACTGTCTCTACATGATGGTGATGTTGACAATGTTACATTTTAACATTAATTAATTAGGAGATTAAGGTGTAATGTATTAATAAGATCGACTGTGTGGCTGCAGAGCTGAGCCGTCAAGAGTAAAAATGTTGTCTTAAAGTTTAAGATGTTTCTGAAATTAAAAGTGAATGCTCTTGAAGTCTCTCCCAAATATCATTTTCTGCTCTGTGGGAGAACTGCTAAGCAGAGAGGCCAGGAGGACTGTAGCTGGCTGCTTTACCTTTGGCAGCGTTAGACGAGAAAAATGGATCAGAAAACAACCGAGAGCACAGCCTGAAGCGCCGAAATGTTGGCACCTCGCAGCCGGCAGCAAGAGGAAAACCTGAGTTTACACAAAGCACTGTCAACAAGAAACACACCAACAAATAGTGTAAAAAGTCGATGCAGTGATGGAAGAAGGAGGACTGCAGACACGGAGGAAGTGCTTTGCTTTAGGCCACTATAGGAGCTAATGTGAGTCAGCAAAACATTCCCTTGTTGGTGCTTTGCATCTAAAAGCAATTAATTCTAGTAATCCTGCAATATTACAGTATTACTCCTGTATTTCAAAAGACACAGAGAGACTTGCTGTGCAAAGAAGAAATAAAGTAACCAGTCAATGCTCATTGTAATATTCAAGGATGATTGTAATATTAATAATAATAATAATAATGCATTTTATTTATGGGCGCCTTTCAAAGCTCTCAAGGACACCTTACAGAGCATAATTAAAGAAGAGCACACAGTAAGAGATTAAGAAATGGAATACGCCAGTTTAAAAAGGTGTGTTTTCAGGCTGGATTTGAAGGTTGGGAGTGAGTCCATATTGCGGATGTCTTGTGGGAGAGAGTTCCAGAGACGGGGGGCAGAGTGGCTGAAGGCTCGTGACCCCATGGTGGTCAGGCGGGCAGAAGGTACAGAGAGTTGGAAGGCAGAGGAGGATCGGAGAGTACGAGAGGGAGGGTAGATGTGAAGGAGCTCAGAGAGATATGGAGGTGCAAGAGTGTGAAGGGCCTTGAAGGTGAGGAGCAGCACTTTGAAGTCTATGCGGTGCTTAACGGGGAGCCAATGGAGTTGTTGGAGAACCGGAGTGATATGATTAATGAAAGGAGGTCTGGTGATGATACGGGCGGCTGAGTTTTGGACCTGTTGGAGCTTACGTAGGGATTTCGGAGGAAGACCAGAGAGGAATATTCAAGGAGAAAGCCTAATTTTTTTCAATATACTACAAACAACTAAATGCATTCTCCATGTATTAAGCATGAAGCTAAAGCCGGGAGCTAATTAGCATAGCTTAGCATATAAACTGTTTGCGCTACAGCTCTTTTAAACCACTACATGTTTGTGTTTTGGTAATGAACTAGTTTGCTTGTGTTAGTCGGTGTTCACTTTTAATACCACTGCTTTTCAAACCCTTGTCTCCGTCTGAATGCTAAGCTAATTGACGTCTGACTGCAGCTGCCTATTCCTTTGTTATCTAGTTGGCTGGAATCCTGAAATGTTTAAAACAGAATGTTCAATCCCAAGATGTTAATGCTTTTCAAACAAGTGCTACTAGTCGCTCTTGTTTGCACAGCAAGTTTCTCTGAATATTGCACCTTGATTACATTTCTTCTTATCCTTTCTGACAGGACATGGCCCTTTAATTCTCTTTGGATGCAACGATCCAGGAACTATTCCCTCATGAAGCTAAAGTAGGATTTTAAATCAGATTTAAAATGACATTAAATGCAAGTTTTGGTACCGTGTGTTTTTTATAAAGCATGACGAGGCATGAAGTTATGTGGAAAATTATGATTCCGAAAACAGTGTTTTTCCACTCCATGCAACAGTTTCAACTGAATTGACAGATTGAGAGTGATGTAAATAAACAGGGAGGAAAATGTGTAGAGCTGACAAGTGAAGAGATCGGGGGTTAGAGGAAGAAAGAGCAGAAACACTGAAAGAGAAATCAAGACGTTGAGAAAGGGGACTGTACTCAGAGGAAAGGAGAAATGGTAGGGGTGAAAAAGAGAGGCAGACAGATTGTAAGAGAGAGAGAGAGATCGAACAATAAAGGTAGAGGCATTGCAGGCACGGCTTCACAGGTCTGCGGTTTGTTAAATAGCTTTTTGATGGAATTGGTAAAGCAGTGAAGCCTGTGACACCACCGAGAGAGAGAGAGAGAGAGAGAGAGAGAGAGAGAGAGAGAGAGAGAGAGAGAGAGAGAGAGAGAGGCAGGTTGGAGGCTAGGAAGAAGAAGAAGAAGAAGAAGAAGAAGAAGAAGAAGAAGAAGAAGAAGAAGAAGAAGAAGAAGAAGAAGAAAGAGAAGAAGAAGAAGAAGAAGAAGAAGAAGAAGAAGAAGAAGAAGAAGAAGAAGAAGAAGAAGAAGAAGAAGAAGAAGAAGAAGAAGAAAGTATAAAAGGATAAAAAAGTCAAATGTTGATTTTTTATTTTGCTGCAGAGTTATTCTGCCCTCAAGAGGCGATGATGGTTATAACAGCTCTGCAACACCTGAAACACTGTGTGTGTGTGTGTGTGTGTGTGTGTGTGTGTGTGTGTGTGTGTGTGTGCGTGCGTGCGTGCGTGCGTGCGTGCGTGCGTGCGTGCGTGCGTGTGTGTGTGTGTGTGTGTGTTGAAATGCAGGATTTATTTCTCTCTGAGTATAGAAGAAAGGGTGGTCCTCACTCCCCCTGTGAATGTGTCTGGACCTCACCTCGGGCAATTACAGGAATGAATGTAAAATACATATCAATCAGATGTTTTATACTTAAGTGTTTTTTGCAGGATAACGGACCAATGTCACCAAGATATATATATATAATTGATTAATCAGCGGTTCACCAACTGCATGTAAAATAAATTGCAGAACTGTGAGTTTCCTTTGCGTTTTCAATGAAATAGCTAACGATGCAATTTTACGACATTTTAATCGATAGGTAAACATCTTAGAGACAATATACCCCAATTCCATATGCTGTTTTATATAATGTATTAATATACAGTAAATCATGTGTTTTACTGGTTGGGATGAACACAGGGAGAACTGGCTTATATATATAGAGAAGGGTGTCATCAACATAAAGTCACACATTATCAACCGAAAACAAAAGAAAGATGTTTAGATATCACAGATGTAGACACAATGTTATATTATATGTGATTTATAAGTGTTATGCATTAAAAAAAATCACGCAGCTCCTGCCACAGATGTTACTAAGTTCTGCAGATGTTCACAGATGTATGGAGAGCTTGGCAGCCATCTGTTTCATATCAGCTGTCACTCAGACTGCAGCTCCAGTACGCACATTTCACACACATAATCTCTTTTCAAGAAAACACTTTGAGTGACCGGCAGCTTTTTCTCCTATACGGTTTGTTCTTTCCCAAAAGAGCTTATAAAACGTATCCATGTCAAACTGCTGGAAACTTTAGCTGCTTCATCTGTCTTGTGCATAAACAAAAATACGAAATATAAATCAACTTTAATGCAGAATTCAATTCAAAAATTCAATTCGAAACCTTTATTTATCCAGGTGAAATCCCATTGAGATCAATGATCTCTTTTTCAAGGGAGACCTGCAGCAGTCGGTTCCACAAGAAGACATGAAAACATAAACAACAGAACAACAAAAGGACATCACACAGCAACATGTACAGGGATTACAATTTACATATCTATCCACATGAACAGGTACCAGCAGCATCTGATTGAGTAGCATCCAACCGAGCTTTAAAAACATGTAGTGGTACTAGCTTGGTAATTTTCCATTCTTTTTGCAGACTGTTCCAAGTTAGTGGAGCGGTACATCTAAAAGCTTTCTTCCCTGAGACAGTCCTAGCACTTGGCACATTTAATAAAACCACAGCATGCGATCTCAGGCAATAAGTACCTTCAATTCGCAGAGAGATCAGGGAGCAGATGTAAGATGGAAGTTTCCCTAGCATGGCTTTGTATATAAAAATGTACCAGTGACTGAGCCTCCGTACAGTTAGTGAAGGCAAACCAGCCCTTGCATACAGGGTACAGTGATGGGTTAATGCTTTACAGTTTGTCAAAAATCTCAGTGCGCTGTGATACGCAGCATCTAACTTGACCAGGCAATGGGCAGGTGCATTCATATACATCAAATCACCATAGTCCAGCACAGGTCAAAGGTCACAGAGCCTTTTCCTGGCCTCAAGCGAGAAACAGGACTTGTTCCTGAAGAAGAACCCTAGCCGAACCCTCAGCTTTTTAAGCAGGTTATTGACATGAAGTTTAAAAGAGAGACAATCATCAATCCAGATACCAAGGTATTTGTAACAGGCAACAACTTCAAGTGTTGTTCCTTGCGTAGTTACAATATCTAAAACAGGCTCTGGTGCCTTTTTTGCTTTTGAAAAGAGCATTACCTTGGTTTTATCCACATTTAAAAGAAGCTTTAGTTCAGAGAGCTGAGTCTGAATAGTGTTAAAGAGTGTGGTAAAAGCTGTTCATGCCTTCTCAGCCAGTTTCTCATTTTCTATCCGAATAGACTTGAAGCTATGGAGGACCCTGAATGCAGCACTGCTGGCATAGCTAATAACCCCCTGCTGCTCCAAACCCACCATGATACACACACACACCAACGAAACATGACTCACACACATTTCAAAAATGCATAAATAAATAAGACTCAGCTCTTTTCTGCTCCGAAGGGTAAACTTTGATTTTACCCTAAAAACGCTCCTGACAAAATAACACATCACAGCATCAAAAAAGAAAGTCTATTTGTGCTACTTCTCTGCTCCAGATCGATTTGTTTCTTTGAAGACGGATTGTGAGAAGAAAACAGAACGGCTCAATCCATCATGCTGCCTGCCCGAGGCCCCGTGCCATAAACAATACATTACGGCTGCTATCAGAAAGCGCAGTTCAAAGCTATAACCACAAACAAACCGAACGGAACCGCACAACTTATTGTGGATAATTCATTCTGCGCTCCGCCTCTGTGCGCCATTCCTCCGCTTCACACCACTTAGGCTCACACTGAAGCAGCGTTTAGCACACGCATTTATCTGACACTGTTGATGCGGAACGAGAGGAGACTTAGTCAGCACCCGTGATTCACGGCGCAGCGGGAAAACAGGTGTCTGCGCCACTGCTCCATCACAGAGGAAAGCCTGCATAACTAAACGGGGATAGATAAAAGATGGGGGATTACAGCTTCACAGATGTTTAACTCTGTGATGCTGTGAGAGGGGAACAGAAGCAGCGAGATGGGCTTCGTGAGAATGAATGTTTAACATCGAAGACGAGGCATCATTTGATATCCTTATTGGCGTCAAAGAGTAACAATGCTTTATGTATCTAGTCCCGGTATCTAGGTGTCTGTTGTCCTCATAGAGAGGTGCAGGAATGAGTTAGCATTTTAACACTTCCTGTTCCCTCATCTTTAAGTCAACTGCCTGAAATATGTCTGTGACCTACTGTAAGCGTTGGCTAACAAGTTTCTAAACCAGGCTACTGAATCTACATGTGTCCCCTCTTCTTCATGTCTCTTCTACATCAACATGTGTCCCCTCTTCTTCATGTCTCTTCTACATCAACATGTGTCCCCTCTTCTTCATGTCTCTTCTACATCAACATGTGTCCCCTCTTCTTCATGTCTCTTCTACATCAACATGTGTCCCCTCTTCTTCATGTCTCTTCTACATCACCATGTGTCCCCTCTTCTTCATGTCTCTTCTACATCACCATGTATCCCCTCTTCTCCATGTCTCTTCTACATCACCATGTATCCCCTCTTCTTCATGTCTCTTCTACATCACCATGTATCCCCTCTTCTCCATGTCTCTTCTACATCAACATGTGTCCCCTCTTCTTCATGTCTCTTCTACATCACCATGTATCCCCTCTTCTTCCATGTCTCTTCTACATCAACATGTGTCCCCTCTTCTTCATGTCTCTTCTACATCACCATGTGTCCCCTCTTCTTCATGTCTCTTCTACATCAACATGTGTCCCCTCTTCTTCATGTCTCTTCTACATCAACATGTGTCCCCTCTTCTTCATGTCTCTTCTACATCACCATGTATCCCCTCTTCTTCATGTCTCTTCTACATCACCATGTATCCCCTCTTCTTCCATGTCTCTTCTACATCAACATGTGTCCCCTCTTCTTCATGTCTCTTCTACATCAACATGTATCCCCTCTTCTCCATGTCTCTTCTACATCAACATGTGTCCCCTCTTCTTCATGTCTCTTCTACATCAACATGTGTCCCCTCTTCTTCATGTCTCTTCTACATCAACATGTGTCCCCTCTTCTTCATGTCTCTTCTACATCAACATGTGTCCCCTCTTCTTCATGTCTCTTCTACATCAACATGTGTCCCCTCTTCTTCATGTCTCTTCTACATCAACATGTGTCCCCTCTTCTTCATGTCTCTTCTACATCAACATGTGTCCCCTCTTCTCCATGTCTCTTCTACATCAACATGTGTCCCCTCTTCTCCACGTCTCTTCTACATCAACATGTGTCCCCTCTTCTTCACGTCTCTTCTACATCAACATGTGTCCCCTCTTCTTCACGTCTCTTCTACATCAACATGTGTCCCCTCTTCTTCACGTCTCTTCTACATCAACATGTGTCCCCTCTTCTTCACGTCTCTTCTACATCAACATGTGTCCCCTCTTCTTCACGTCTCTTCTACATCAACATGTGTCCCCTCTTCTTCATGTCTCTTCTACATCAACATGTGTCCCCTCTTCTCCATGTCTCTTCTACATCAACATGTGTCCCCTCTTCTCCATGTCTCTTCTACATCAACATGTGTCCCCTCTTCTTCACGTCTCTTCTACATCAACATGTGTCCCCTCTTCTCCATGTCTCTTCTAAATCAACATGTGTCCCCTCCTCTTCATGTCTCTTCTACATCAACATGTGTCCCCTCTTCTCCATGTCTCTTCTACATCAACATGTGTCCCCTCTTCTCCATGTCTCTTCTACATCAACATGTGTCCCCTCTTCTCCATGTCTCTTCTACATCAACATGTGTCCCCTCTTCTCCATGTCTCTTCTACATCAACATGTGTCCCCTCTTCTCCATGTCTCTTCTACATCAACATGTGTCCCCTCTTCTCCGTGTCTCTTCTACATCAACATGTGTCCCCTCTTCTCCATGTCTCTTCTACATCAACATGTGTCCCCTCTTCTTCACGTCTCTTCTACATCAACATGTGTCCCCTCTTCTCCACGTCTCTTCTACATCAACATGTGTCCCCTCCTCTTCATGTCTCTTCTACATCAACATGTGTCCCCTCTTCTCCATGTCTCTTCTACATCAACATGTGTCCCCTCTTCTCCATGTCTCTTCTACATCAACATGTGTCCCCTCTTCTCCATGTCTCTTCTACATCAACATGTGTCCCCTCTTCTTCACGTCTCTTCTACATCAACATGTGTCCCCTCTTCTCCATGTCTCTTCTACATCAACATGTGTCCCCTCTTCTTCACGTCTCTTCTACATCAACATGTGTCCCCTCTTCTTCACGTCTCTTCTACATCAACATGTGTCCCCTCTTCTTCATGTCTCTTCTACATCAACATGTGTCCCCTCTTCTTCATGTCTCTTCTACATCAACATGTGTCCCCTCTTCTTCATGTCTCTTCTACATCCACATGTGTCCCCTCTTCTTCATGTCTCTTCTACATCAACATGTGTCCCCTGAAGCCAAACACTTCAGAGACATGTTTTGTATATATATTTGCATAACTGTGTTCGGTTTGGTTCCTGTTGCTTATTATAAACTCATCTTGAAATGTATTTTGAATGCCGATAGGTAGTACTTACAGACACACTCAATCATTATTGTAATGGCACTCAATACACCTAGAAGTCACCAAGAGTTTACTCTGTGTTGAGTTTCTAAATCTTATCAGTGAGGAGAAAAGAATTAGGAGATTTCAAAGCAAGGTTTGGGAATAAAATACAAAAGAAACCGAGCTGGTTCATTGATTTTCTTCATGGATTTGTGGGTAAAATATTAAAGAACTTTGGGCAAAACGAAAGGGAGTTATTACCGGTTGACAAAATGTGGAATATAAAACATTATTATGAAGGATGCATGTCAGCCCCTGAGAGTGGATGAGCTTCACACTAAAGTGCAGATTCTATACACGGTGTGGCTTAATGACGAGTCCCCTGCATCTGCCATACTGTCCTCACCCTGTACATCAGGGTTGTCAAACTCAAGGCCCGGGGGCCAAATCCGGCCCGCGACTTCATTTTATGTGGCCCGCAAGAGCTTGCAAAGAATATAATACGTTTATTATACGGTTACATGCTACAGAAGCAGGTTGCCCACAAACTACATGTCCCACAATGCATCTCGTTTGCGCACTGAAGAGACTTGCAATTATTTGCCCTGGACTTCTGCTTTCAAACGTAGTTAGTTATTCCCCTATCCGATAATAATCCAATGCAGAGGCAATAATGTAATGTAATACATTATTTTATATATATATATTATATATTTATATACGTAGTAGTTACAACCGGCCCTTTGAGTGCAACCATAATGCTAATGTGGCCCGCGATGAAATTGAGTTTGACACCCCTGCTGTACATTAGAGGATGTTGTGTTGCTGTGTCGATTCACAGAGACATGTAACTGCGTGAAAGACTGACTCAAGGGCAGAAAGCATGTCAACAGAACCATCAATTCAAAGTGTTTGTTTTGCAGAAAATAAATCACAAATGACTGAGAAATACTTCTGGCCTTCAGCAACGTTTCTATTTAAATGCACAGGCAGCATCCTGAAACAAATATGTCTTTGACTCGCTGAAAGACACGATAAAACCTATGCTGCGTCTCAGGTTTGCTACGCCTCGTGAACTGTTAGCGCCGAGTTACGCACAGTGCTTGAATTGGGCCGGTACTCACCGGTACGCAGTACCGGGACTTCTGATTTGTACCCATCTGCGTACCGGCACCTCATGGCGCATCTAGGCATATTTGTTGCGTTTCTTCCCCTGTGTCCTCCCTGGCAGCTCCATTGATTCCCTCTCTGCTTTACTGCTGAAAGATGCATGAGTGTACTCAGGGACGAGGAGTCATTTAACCAGCTGCCACGAGTCAGGCTTTCGCCGTATCCACGCCTTTCATACTTTTACAAGTACAGTGAGCCTGTGTAAAATACAGGGTGAAAAGAGGTGCTGCAGCAGTATGAGAATCAGAGCTTTTTGAACATTAATACATGGAGACATTAGAGACACTACATACTGATATACACCTGAACATCAGCAGGAGAGGACTCTTTAAAGTAGAGACACTACATACTGATATACACCTGAACATCAGCAGGAGAGGACTCTTTAAAGTAGAGACACTACATACTGATATACACCTGAACATCAGCAGGAGAGGACTCTTTAAAGTAGAGGCACTACATACTGATATACACCTGAACATCAGCAGGAGAGGACTCTTTAAAGTAGAGACACTACATACTGATATACACCTGAACATCAGCAGGAGAGGACTCTTTAAAGTAGAGACACTACGTACTGATATACACCTGAACATCAGCAGGAGAGGACTCTTTAAAGTAGAGACACAGACTGATATACACCTGAACATCAGCAGGAGAGGACTCTTTAAAGTAGAGACACTACATACTGATATACACCTGAACATCAGCAGGAGAGGACTCTTTAAAGTAGAGACACTACATACTGATATACACCTGAACATCAGCAGGAGAGGACTCTTTAAAGTAGAGACACTACATACTGATATACACCTGAACATCAGCAGGAGAGGACTCTTTAAAGTAGAGACACTACATACTGATATACACCTGAACATCAGCAGGAGAGGACTCTTTAAAGTAGAGACACTACGTACTGATATACACCTGAACATCAGCAGGAGAGGACTCTTTAAAGTAGAGACACAGACTGATATACACCTGAACATCAGCAGGAGAGGACTCTTTAAAGTAGAGACACTACATACTGATATACACCTGAACATCAGCAGGAGAGGACTCTTTAAAGTAGAGACACTACATACTGATATACACCTGAACATCAGCAGGAGAGGACTCTTTAAAGTAGAGACACTACATACTGATATACACCTGAACATCAGCAGGAGAGGACTCTTTAAAGTAGAGACACTACATACTGATATACACCTGAACATCAGCAGGAGAGGACTCTTTAAAGTAGAGACACTACATACTGATATACACCTGAACATCAGCAGGAGAGGACTCTTTAAAGTAGAGACACTACATACTGATATACACCTGAACATCAGCAGGAGAGGACTCTTTAAAGTAGAGACGCTACATACTGATATACACCTGAACATCAGCAGGAGAGGACTCTTTAAAGTAGAGGCACTACATACTGATATACACCTGAACATCAGCAGGAGAGGACTCTTTAAAGTAGAGACACTACATACTGATATACACCTGAACATCAGCAGGAGAGGACTCTTTAAAGTAGAGACACTACATACTGATATACACCCTGAACATCAGCAGGAGAGGACTCTTTAAAGTAGAGACACTACATACTGATATACACCTGAACATCAGCAGGAGAGGACTCTTTAAAGTAGAGGCACTACATACTGATATACACCTGAACATCAGCAGGAGAGGACTCTTTAAAGTAGAGACACTACATACTGATATACACCTGAACATCAGCAGGAGAGGACTCTTTAAAATAGAGACACTACATACTGATATACACCTGAACATCAGCAGGAGAGGACTCTTTAAAGTAGAGACACGACATACTGATATACACCTGAACATCAGCAGCAGAGGACTCTTTAAAGTAGAGACCCTACATACTGATATACACCTGAACATCAGCAGGAGAGGACTCTTTAAAGTAGAGACACTACATACTGATATACACCTGAACATCAGCAGGAGAGGACTCTTTAAAGTAGAGACACTACATACTGATATACACCTGAACATCAGCAGGAGAGGACTCTTTAAAGTAGAGACACTACATACTGATATACACCTGAACATCAGCAGGAGAAGACTCTTTAAAGTAGAGACACGACATACTGATATACACCTGAACATCAGCAGGAGAGGACTCTTTAAAATAGAGACACTACATACTGATATACACCTGAACATCAGCAGGAGAGGACTCTTTAAAGTAGAGACACGACATACTGATATACACCTGAACATCAGCAGCAGAGGACTCTTTAAAGTAGAGACCCTACATACTGATATACACCTGAACATCAGCAGGAGAGGACTCTTTAAAGTAGAGACACTACATACTGATATACACCTGAACATCAGCAGGAGAGGACTCTTTAAAGTAGAGACACTACATACTGATATACACCTGAACATCAGCAGGAGAGGACTCTTTAAAGTAGAGACACTACATACTGATATACACCTGCACATCAGCAGGAGAGGACTCTTTAAAGAAGAGACACTACATACTGATATACACCTGAACATCAGCAGGAGAGGACTCTTTAAAGTAGAGACACTACATACTGATATACACCTGAACATCAGCAGGAGAGGACTCTTTAAAGTAGAGACACTACATACTGATATACACCTGAACATCAGCAGGAGAGGACTCTTTAAAGTAGAGACACTACATACTGATATACACCTGAACATCAGCAGGAGAGGACTCTTTAAAGTAGAGACACTACATACTGATATACACCTGAACATCAGCAGGAGAGGACTTAAGAACTTTCACTCATGCATAACTCATGTCTTTATTGTTATCTTGCAAAGCAGGACGTATCTTTGCTGGAGATATTAAATGAGACATTAAACTCAGATTTTGTTGCAAAATCCGAAACTAAATGATATCCAGCAGAATTGTTTTGTTGTTGTGAAAAACATTGTGACTAGCTGATACTAAAACATACTTTAAAAGAGAGGCACAACACAATAAAAATGTCCTCCAGAAATTCAAAACCGTGTCTGCTCCTTGCCGCTAGCCAACTGATGACAAGCAGCCGATGTTCAGCCTCACACTGAAATAATTCAGATTTACTGTACAGCAGAGGTGACATCTTACACCACAGCATTGTGTCTCCACAGCGTGAAGCCACACTAATGGCTTGCTGTGCCAGAAAAGTGAGCCCGCACTGTCACTTTCCTCTGCTGTTAGCATCAATGAAAACAGAGCACTCTCGCGGTACAGGCTGGGATCATCAAGCAGAGAAAGGTCCCTGAAGATGGCACGAGGCACACACGCCAACAAGCGACACAATTTCACGCCAAATCTGTGAGAGCTTTGTGGGCTGGAAAACGCATTTTTAGTGGAAACAATGCTTTCCTTTTCTCTCGACTTAAAAACAAAAAGGATGCTTTTCTGTCACAAAAATAAATACCCCGTTGCGTTCAAGGCCTTTAAGCAGAGACATGTGCTCTTTGTTCCTGGTACAAATCACCCAGGATGTGTTTACCTTCGACTTCAAGACAGCGTGGTTCCGGAGGCAGAAATACATTGTTTAATTTGTTTTAAGTGCAGAAGCATCAAGGAGGGCTTTTAGAGATCACAACGCAGAAGCACACACAAGTGGATTCGTGACATGTGAGGAGACACAAATGGCTCCCTGGAGCGAAGAATCTTTCAAGAATTGCCCACTTTATTTCCCTCGTACACACACATACTGTACAGGACACAAAATACAGCAGTGTTATGCATACACACTTACATTAAGCCACTTCCTTGTTGTGCCAAAGATGTACGTGTAGGATTGCTTTAAGGCAGTGCTTCTCAAAGTGTGGTCCGTGAGCGCCCCCTAGTGGTCCGTGAGTATTTTGGTAAAATTTCACATTTGAAATAAATTAATTAATTTAAATTTTCCGCACTCTCGCGGGAATATCTCCGCAATGGAGCGAGCTTAAAGAGCATCCCAACAACTGTTGTGCAATGAAATATTGGGCTACTAGTAATCTCGAACCGTCAGTTTAAAAAAGAAAAAGCGATACCGTTCCGTTAAATATCAATAATTTCGAACATCTCGGGGAAATTCCATCGACTCATTTTGAAGTTTTGGGGGAAGCCGGAAGTGACGTCAATGCGGGAACGCTTCGAGAGCCAAACACGGACAAAGTGTGTTGTCATGCGTAGAAATGGTGAATTACTGAGATTAGGCACGTTAATAACGTTTTAATGAAGTTGACTACAGTATATTCATATTTGTCAGTGCTTTCATGTCAATTCGGCGACATAAACATAAATGATCGTGGTGAAGATGATGATTACATTAGGATTAAAAATCGGGAGTGAGAGCTGCTGAATTTCCTCCCGTCGGATGTGATATAAAAACAAATCGATTATTTTTGTGGTTGTAAACTCAAGTGGATGAAACTACATTTATTAGTGCTTTCATGTCAATTCGGCGAACATATGATACATTAAATGATCGTGAGGATGATGATTAAAAATCGTTTGTTTGTGCCGGTCTGCATTTCCTGATGAGAAAACAAACCGATGCTTTTTGTAGTTGTAGTACACCAACAACATGGATTAAACGTGTGTTTTTTTTACCACAATGTTGGGGAAATTAATAGATAAAATGCACGGATTATTATTATTATTCCCACTCCGATCGGGACACTAGGTCCACCGTTTCCCCGCAGCGAGGCTCCCCCCGTTGACAGTTTACGTGGGCTGGGTGCAGTGGCGGACTGGTCATCGGGACGAATCCCGATGGGCCGGTACCGAAGTGGGCCGGTCGGATAAGTAACTAGCACATCCCCCATAGGCGGCGCGTGAGGCTCAGGTTTGAGAAGGCGAAATAACTTATTTTACCTGACGCTGCCCGCCTCCGGCGTCTATAGAAAATAGATGAACTCAGTGTGCGGAGTTTAAATCTCTCAAGTCATATTACAGGATAAAGGAAATACAGTTTAAACTACCGTATGCAGAGAAGACGCCGACGTTTCGCACTTATCATTCATATTACATCATCAATCAGATCATCGATCATATAATATCATAATATATCATATATTTCCTTATCTGAGTCAGCTTCTCCAGCCTCATCTGGCCGTGCAACACTCACAGTGTCACAGACTGTATGCAGAAGTATTATTTAACACATTATGTTGACGAAACACTCGAGACAAATGTAATTAAAGTCAGATCCACTCGTGTCTTAGACGTGAACGCGCTCTCAGCTGGAGAGAGAAACCCTGGCTTGATTTACCGAGTTGATAACCAGCGTCGTAGCACCGCTTAGCGAGATCTCGTTTGTTAGTTTGTTGTTGTTAGTTTGTTTGTTACTCAAACATATCCAGGGTCTGCTGAACTGGCTTCGTAGTACAGGGCACAGGTGGCTAGCAGCGCTAATGTCAAAGACACAGACATTATACATTATATTTGTATTTTACCAGGATGCAGTGACACAAATATTTACATATTTACATTTACTATCTACAGCACCCTGACATCCCCCACTCCCCCCGTTGACAATTTACTAGCGGTACCGAAGTGGGCCGGTCGAGAGTCCCGGGATGATTTTTAGTCCCATTCCACCACTGGCTACATGACCATATGATCGCCCATATTGACGCACCTCATTCCTAAACTTCTAACAGATACAACATAAAGCGATCCTTCAGCCTCATATGAGCTCTCAGACACGTTCAACATTAACCTGTCATCGCTGTCTGAGCTTGCTGCTGTGTGCGCCGTTGTGCGTTTACATCTGACCAGTGGCGTAGCCAGGAATTATTGTGTGGGTGGGCCTGGAGAAATGTAGGTGGGCCAGGGGGAGACATTAAGTGTGGGGTCTGAGCTGAAATTTCATTAATGATTTTAATGATTTTTTAATGCACCAATAGAACTTAAGCATAAATTAGCAGTGAAAACAAAAACATAGGCACGGCGGCCTCAGAATGTGTGTAAAACTGACATCCACATAGGGATGGGTATCGTTAAGGCTTTAACGGTACTACTACTTTTATCGATAGCGCTTACGCTTATGCTCCAGGTTCAGTACCAACCACATCATAAAGTACGCGGACGATACAGCAGTGGTGGGACTCATCAGGGACAACAACGAACAGGCCTACAGGGAGGAGGTGAAACATCTGACAGACTGGTGTAACACCAACAACCTGATCCTGAATGTCGATAAAACAAAAGAGATGATTGTCGACTTCAGGAACAAAAAGCACTGTCACCCACCACTCCACATCAACGGCACAGCAGTGAAGACTACAGGCAGCACCAAGTTCCTGGGGGTGCATATCACAAGCAGTCTGACCTGGTCCACTCACACTACATCACTATTTAAGAAGGCACAGCAGCGCCTACACTTCCTGCACAGCTCCCCCCTCCCATCCTCACCACGTTCTACAGAGGAACCACAGAGAGCGTGCTGACCAGCGGCATCTCCATCTGGTCGAGAGACTGCAACGCCAAAGACTGGAAGTCTCTGCAGAGAGTGATCACAAAAAGCCTAACAAAAGCCCAGAACATTTTTAAAGACCCCACTCATCCTCACCATGCTCTGTTCTCCCTGCTGCCCTCCGGCAAGAGGCTCCGCAGCATTAAGAGCAGAACAGCCAGATTCTGCAATAGCTTTTTCCCCAAGCCATCAGACTGCTGAACAGCAAGCAGACCAGTAACATAAAGATTACATTACGCTGTGTAAAGAGCACATATTTGTTATATAGTATGTCTATTTTATTTATATGTATAGTAAGTCTTTATATTTTAAACGCACACTTTATCTTTAATTGTATCAGCACCACGTCACTATTATTTATTTATATGTACAATTTTAGCAAGTTTTTATATTGTCCTGTTCCTGTAAGCCAGTACAACGAAATTTCGTTTTAATAGTACACTCTGTGTCTTGTTGAAATGACAATAAAGTATGTCTATGTCTATGTCTTATCGATCCGGTCCTTTAACATTACTTTTATCGGTTCTTTTGGAGAAAAAAATAAGGTCAACTAACTAAACAAATTGTGAACAAAACTAACATTGCTTTTTATTTAAATTAAATACATAATATTTCACATCAAAAGAACCAACAATGTTTTAACAAATCATATTAAATAATGTGATGACAGAACTGTAAACAGAATAGCTGAAACTTTAACAAAATAAATAACTCAGTTTCCTCTCATCATTAACCCATGTTTGTATCATGTAGTTAACTCGGTGTGTCGCTGCTAGCAAACATAACACCTGACGTGGAAACGTTCCTCGTGGACGGGGCTACAGAGCTACTAGAAAGACAGTGGAACCCGGTGCATTCCTCCGTCTGGATGTGGAGCACTTTTGATAAATGTTTAGACAAATTGCTCGTGTTACCGCCCTCACATGATAAACTCTTATTCCACTTTTGATAACGAGTATTGTCCACATAGACACGGCTATAGTTTAACCACACCTCGGAGCGCGTTCTCTCCGCCATCTCCTCCGTGTGTGTGTGTTGCTGCATGTTGTAGCAGCTGCGTGTGTGTAAACTGCCCCGCCCCCTCTCACACAGACGGGGGCGAGATCTCTTAAACGGAGTTGGCGACACTTAAACTGCAATGTAATGTTTGTGTAGCAATAATACATACAACATATATCGGGGGCACAGGTTGTTTATCCTTGACAGTCGCACAGTGGGCACACACTGAGTGTTTTCATATTCAGCAAATGTGTACACGCTAAACTGCAGACCTCAAGATGAAATAATACTTTCATTCACTCACGGCAAAAGTTACTTTACTTACTATAAAAACTCACGGTAAAAAAATGCACTCCCTATTCCATTGTCATGAAGGTGGAATCTAACTATATCCAGAATACGTTTTATTGGATCCAGGCTAGAAACATGTTTATTTCTGCTGTAAAGTTGGGCATTTTAACATGGGGGTCTATGGGAATTGCTCCTTTTTGCATCCATCCCCTGTCGGCCACTAGATGAACTGCAGTTTGTGGCACTTCCTTCTGGGCTTCCCGGCTCTGCGCTATGAAGCGCTGATTGGCTGTGGGTGGGCCAGACGTGCATGTGGGTGGGCCCAGGCCCACCCGGGCCCACCCACAGCTACGCCGCTGCATCTGACTGTATATATATAAAGGTTTACATGCAGAAGCTGGGATCCTGGACGGTGCAGCTGGAGCGCTGTGCCCGCAATGACGTCACCCATCATTTGGCGGGACTTGAACAATCCGCGAGAAGATCCAGAAAATTGTCAACATTGAAGGCAGATTAATGGTTATCAAAGTACAAATATCCAAAATCAGTTCAGTAATGGTTTTCAAGGGGACAATATGTACTCAAATTGATGGGTTTGGATGATGGGGGAAAACCGTGTCACAGGCTCTTTAAGTTTCACTTTTGATTGCATGATATGGCCCAGCGCAACACCTTCGTCACACATGTTGCCACCTGTTTGTACCATTTTCAGGCGATTTGTAAAAAACAATGTGTTTTTGGATATTTGTGGAGTTAGGTGGTCCGCGAGTGTTTTTGTATTGGTTAAGTGGTCCTTGGTATGACAAAGTTTGAGAAACACTGCTTTAAGGCACAACAGTTGCCGCTAAAGGTGAAGCTATTTTTTATTTATTCATCATACTGCTGGGTCGCTGAATAATTAGTAATGTAACATCGTTTTTCTTTGTTTATATACAGTATTATGTATTAACAATGGGACTATAGATTAGATTAGAAAGCTAGACCAGACCAATTTTCTACTAAAACAAAACTAATTTCACATAAATGACTGCAGTTTTTGTATTAATGTAAATGTGTGTGTGTGCCAAGAGCAAGGACTGTCTTAGGTAAGACAGCTTTATGTGCGCAGCTCTCTATGGCGCAGCTCCACTTGCTTGGAACAATCTTCAGCAAGAACTGAAACTGAGTAATTTCATTCCTCTGCATGTTTTTAAAGCATTTAATTTTTTTTAATTTAGTCAATTTATTGAACATGTTAGAAACAAAAACATACAACAATAATATATATATATATTTTCTTTTTTTCCTTTTTTTTTCTCACTCAAATTAATAATTATAACAAAGTACAAAAATAAATAATAATTAAAAAAATAAAAAAACAACAACAATAATTCTCAAATGAAATGAAATGCTCGTTGATACTATGGGCACTTATAAGTGTCTATAACTATGTAAATGTATCCTGTAAATATAATGTCCTTTATTGTTTTATGTTTCATGTGGAACCTATTTGCTGCAGGTCTCCCTAGAAAAAGAGATCTCTGATCTCAATGGGACCAATCTGATTAACTAAAGGTTTGAAATTAAATTAAATTAAATTAAAATAGAAATTGAAATATATTTATGGACCTAGATGTGCAAGGTATCTTGTAAGAAATATGTAAACTAATTAAAGTAAAATACTGAAAATATAAAGGATTAAACGTAGCTTAAAGGTCACCTATCATGTTATTTGTAGGCAACAGCACAGGTCTCAGATATATCAAAATATATAAAAAACATGTCTATGAAGTGTGTTGCTCAAAATACCAAACAGATCACCCCATGCCTCATATCCCTCTATTTCACTTCCTGTTTCTAAAGTGCTGATTTGGGGTATAAAGCTAATTGATACAAATTATAAAGGAGGGGTCTGAGCTCATGCGGGACCCGGCAGCTACTGTCTAAACTAAATACTGCCGTGATGAAACGCCATATCATGGATTATCAAGGATCCTCTCTGAAACAGTCTGGAGCTCAAAGGCTTTCTCTCTTGCCGGTTACACCACAAGGTGAGTTCCTTTCTACTTCCTGCTTCTTCACACACATGCTCTCCAGCACAGGTTAGCTCTGAGTGTTAGCGATGCTAATGTAAACACCGACCATATTACGTCCAAAACAGTCGGGCATTGTTTCTGATAGCAACGTTTCTGATTGGCCCGTGGGTCCACATTTCAGATGTTACGTCATATCGGATGCAAATCTGGATCAGCTCCGTTTTTAGAGATTTGCGTACGGAGGAGAAGAGAGAGGGTTTTATTTTCTGACGCTGCGGGAGTTCCCTGACACACCGGGGACACATGTTTACAGATAAAAGACATCAAAAAGTGCATTCTGCATGATAGGTCCCCTTTAAAGGAAAGTAAAAGAACCTCATGAATGTACTTGTTCATACTTACTTTCCACCACTTTAAGAGGTAAATATGAGAGTGTATTAAGGTGTTACATAAAAATCACTCTAAGATATTTCCTCCCACTCTTGAGCACACCTTGTGTAATGAAGCTGTTTTTCAACCTTTAATTAGCGGAGTAATTGCTGAAGAATATGAAGCTCATTACCATGTGAAGCATGTTTACATTTCCTCTGAAATCTATACCATGTCATGCTAATGAACATTTCATTTCCACCCTGTAATTGTAAAGTGGCACTTGTTGCATTGCCTCCTGGGAAATGTAAAAATCTAATTGAATGAGTTTAGCCGGGACTCACTTGGTGAAAAGCAATCTATCCTCACTGCTGGAAACTGATGATTTGAGAGAAACTATTTTGCTAAATTGACACTCACACACACACACACACACACACACACACACACACACACACACACACACACACACACACACACACACACACACACACAGACTGACGACTTTGTGCATGTGTCTGTGTTTCATAATAGTCCATTAGTGAGCAGTAAAACACAAATTAGTTGAGATGAACAGACAAACCCACCGGGGTTCAGAGCTAATATTCAGTCATAAAAACACATGCACACACACACATGCACGAGCACACACACACGCGCACACACACACACTGCACTCGTACATTGTGTCAATAAAGATGTTTAACTAATGCATGACTGAGTCTTTGTACAGCAGTGTTGAACACTCACTTTTCTTTCATTTCTGCATATTTTAGTGAGCGTCTCCTGCAGAATAATGACGGAGGCTGAAAGGAAAATTCAAAGGGGAAAAGGGGGAATCGTTTATTTGGGATTTGAGCCTTTGCAGACCATTTACATGCACACAAACCAACACTACAGGAAAGTGATGCTAAAATGGCAGTAAATGCCAGTATCATAGTCTTTCATGTGAATAGTATTTTTTTGTCTTATTAAACTGAGTATCTTTGGGTTCGGACTGACAGAAGAAGACATTTAGGATGTCCTGACATAGACAGAACTATTAACACAGAAGATAATTGGTATAATAATCAATCAGTGCAAAAAAAAAGCTAGTAGAAATGGAATACTGCAGAAGTATGATTGACTCCCATACTGTGTCGTGTCCGTCCCATCATTATCTCCAGGAATGACCTTCACCCTTTCCTGAAAGTGAATCTATTAAGACTTTTACTGGCAATAAACTATTTATGGCGTAGTTCTTTCTGCACATTTTCCTCCAACTTCTCCCATTAAGTTTCCACCCACGCTTTGCCTCAGAGAACAATGCTCAAAACACTGAAGAAAGAGCTTTGACAGCTCAATTTGTCTGCAGCTAACAGGTGACCACCGCCTGCAGCTGCATCTGACACTGAGCAATATATACCTTTCCACCATAGACTGTACCTTTTACCCTTATACCCAGTGCTCCAAACTTTAATGCAATAGTGTTTTTCGTCAACCATGACCCCACTTAGGAACCAAAATACGTGACTTCTCTATCAGTAGTGATGTACAGAATTAACCTACACCTAAGATAAGTATTTAAATCTCTCTGATAAATACAAAAGTAAAAGTAACATATTAACCTCTGAGAAGGAGAGTATTAAACAGAACAATACTAACAATACTTCAGTGCAGCACTTGTGTCAATGAACCGATAAAATCAACCCACAAATGAGCAATATATAGGGATGTAACGATATATATCGAATATCGCGATATCGCGGTAAATGTATGTCTCAATACCGTCGTGAGACTGACAAAATATACCGCAATTTTTTTTTAAATAATTAATTTTTTTTAAACCTTTATTCAACCAGGTGGTCCCATTGAGATCATCAATCTCTTTCTCATGGGAGACCTGTCCAACATGGCAGCAAGTAGGACAACATGAACATAAAACAACAGATAACAATAAAGGACATGGTATTTACAGGGCTACATGTACACACCTAGAGACATTGACGAGTACCAACAGTATATTTATATCTCTGTCAATAAGCCTCACCTTCTTGGCAAAAACCGTATTGTTTTGAAGTGGTGGAGAGACAATGTTTGACCCACTGCTGCCACCCATGGCCAAAGCATATCTCTGTGTCCCCGCAACATCAGTACCAAGCAAGAGAGTTGTTTCCACAGCAGGGGATTTTGCAAACGCCCAAACATCCCAGCTTCTACCTGGAATGTGGACATGCTCATATTCATAGTGAGTGAGTGAGTGAGTGAGTGAGTGAGTGAGTGAGTGAGTGAGTGAGTGAGTGAGTGAGTGAGCGAGTGAGTGAGTGAGTTAGAGTTGAGTTACTTGAAAAACTAAAGTGAAACTCGATTTATGCTATTGCAGAATATTATATTATATTATTATATTGTTGACACTTTAAAATACTACTATCCTACTAAAATGCTGTGCAAATCAGATGTATTATTTAATAAAGAAAAAAAATGCAAGTAAAAAAAAAATTACAACAAAAATTCACATTTTTTTCCTTTATTTTTCAATATCGCGATAAATATTGTACTGTGGACTTTTTTGGTATCGTTAAACCCCTAATATATACCTTTACACCATAGACTGTATTTACTATACCTTTTAACCTTATACCCAATACTTAGTGTTCCAAACTGTAATGCTTTCAGTGTTTTTCGGTAACCATGATTCCAGTTGGGAACCAAAACAGAAAATACTAACAATACTTCAGTGCAGCACGTGCAATGAACCTAGATAACATCAACCCACAAATGGACACAATTGTATAAATCTGATACAAAAATCATGCATTTTTAAATCAGTGGGAGAGGGACAGGAGGAAATAAATACATTCCTGGTTCCTCAGTGTGACAAACTGAAACTCCAGCTGAGAAACTGATTGAATGTTGGAGAGGATCGCAGCTGCGATAGTTCAGGAGGGAGGCGGAGGAGCGCTGCTGTGAAAATAACTCAGTTTGACTCGGTGCGAACTCACACACACACTCTTAAATAATGAAGTCCCTCACCCCGTCACACACACTCGCGTGAAACATTTGTAAACTCTCGTCACAGCCCGGCAGCAGCAGGGACTCACTTAACGGTGGGGTCGCAAACTCTGTCTGAAAACAAGCGGGGTTAAAAAATCATCCGTCTTTGTTTCAAGAAACTTCATTGATTTTGTAAAACGTTTGCTGTTGACTGATTAAGAGCAGATTAAAAAAGCCTCGCTGAGGGTCGCAGCTTCTTGATGTCTCCTCATACAGACACACACACGCACACGCACGCACACACGCACACGCGCACACAGACAAAGAGGCCTTTTTGATTTCTAAGCACTGTGGACATAGTGATATAGAATTAAGAGTCATAACTCTCACTCTATATTTCTTTGTCTTTCCGTGTGTGTGCGCGCGTGTGTGTGCGCGCGCGTGTGTGTGCGCGCGCGTGTGTGTGAGTGTGTATCCATCCCTTTCAGACTTTAGCTATTACCGCTAACTACTCCAGGCCATGTATTGATTTTCCACCTTGTTCTCTCTGTCTCTCTGTCCCACTTCAAACACTCCCCTGAGAGGGTGTGTGTGTGTGTGTGTGTGTGTGTGTGTGTGTGTGTGTGTGTGTGTGTGTGTGTGTGTGTGTGTGTGTGTGTGTGTGTGTGTGTGTGTGTGTGTGTGTGTGTGTGTGTGTGTGTGTGTGTGTGTGTGTGTGTGTGTGTGTGTGTGTGTGTGTGTGTGTGTGTGTGTTCTCATACATTTGACCTTTCTCTGGACAAATGTTTACTTTAAGAGTGTTTTCTGTTAGATTCTAAATCGCAATTTGTTTTAACAGGCACCTACTTTGTGTGCAACCACAATAAAATTAGTCTTGAGTCCATTTACGTCGATGAGGGTCCTCAAGTAATCAAATAAAATGTGCATGTGAGAAACTGCTCCAGACTGCATAGCTGTTTTTTTGTGTTTTTTTAGCCTTTATTTATACAGGTGTAGATCTCATTGAGACACAAGGTCTCATGTTCAAGAGAACCCTGTCAGTGGTAACACTGCACACAAAGTGACAGACAGACCGGACACTAAACACAGAGGCAACACTAAAATACAACATCGTAAAAAAGTAGTCATTAAAATCCATATACAGTCAGATATAGCAGGTGCAAACACCCACAGATGATTTCTCCAGCTTTTTTAAAAATGAGTTTAAAATCCGGTATCAAACTGGTCAGCTGAAGTTCCTGCTGAAGCGTGTTCCAGGTCGAGGGGGCAGAGTATGATATGGCTTTTTTCCCAAGCACCGTGCGTACTGAGGGGACGGACAGAGTGATGTCATTTTGAGATCGTAGTCTCTAGCTGTACTGTTTGTGTGATATGTAGAGGGGCAGCAGTCCAAGCATAGCGGTATTATTATTATAGATGAGTTTGTACCAGTGCAGTGATCTGCGCATTGATAATGATGTCCAGTTGATTAAAGCGTACCGCGTGCAATGGTGTGTGAGGGGTCTACAGTTGGTTATGAACCTCAGAGCCCCATGGTAAACAACTGTTGCAACACTATGCACAATTTGAGGCCAAATTAAAAAGAATATAGTCATGTGTGTCCGATATGAAAGGGAGGGGAAACACTTGAAAAAAGAGAGAAAAAGATTGTGAATAATAACAGAAGATAGGAAGAAATAAAGGACACGTATGACACATGTATTTGATGTGTTGGTCTGTCATAGACATTTGAGCTATATGCCTCAACATGTCCACAAGATGGCGATAGAGAGTTGTGTAAACCTTTTAATACCAACTTAATGTGCTTCAAATATTCTTCAATGTTGGGTTGTATCCAGGAATAACATATATTACGAATACAAATACTTTTTCAAAACTTTTCACCGAATTTACCAGACAAGAATGATAATGAAGGTTCATTATGTTGTTTATTTTTGCCTATTACTGATTAATTACATCCAAATGTATCACGAACACAGTGTCCCAAGGATACCAAAACAATACGCTATTTTTGTTGTATATATTATAATTTGTATTATATATTTTAACGAATATTATTAGATGTTTAATCGTTATAGTCTGTAATATTCCTGCTTGTAGTACCGCTGGTGTCCTCGGGGGCAGTAAAGCGTCAGAGTATCAATGTGATGACCTAACAGCCGAAGAAGAAGCTTTAACGTCAGTGGAGGGAAATTTGACAGTGTAAACATCCAGAATATTCGTAACGTTTTGAGTGAATTAAATATATTTTCAACCTTTTTAATCGTCAGAATTGTAAGCAAGTCAACACGAAAGGTATGTATGTATTTCCACACCTTTTCTAAAGTAGTGTTTTAACGGGAATTGTAGTTTTTAATCCGAAAACTGACACAATTTATCTAACAACGACGTCAAAGCAAACTAAAACCGTTAAAAATGATTTTGAATTCTGCTCAATTAAAAATGTATTTAATGTTTGTGAAAAGGAACTTTAGCTGATTCAGTAGATATTAAGAAACTATTATTATAGTGATTTATTTGCAGCAATAAGGTCCGCTGCAACTCTGACTACTTTCAAATCCAGACTAAAGACTTTTCTTTTTGCCGCTGCTTTTAATTGAACTATTCACATCTTAAACTGCACTGTAACTTTTATCCATGTATTTTTTCTTTTAATGTTTCTTTTATTGTCTTTTCTTTTTAATGACTGATTTTAAATTCCATTTTCTTATTGTCTTTCATTGTTTGTAAAGCACTTTGAATTGCCTTGTGTTGAAAAGTGCTATATAAATAAACTTGCCTTGCCTTGCCTAAACTCTTAACGGTTCATTTTTAAACGTTGGGATTTGCTGATTTAAAGCACTTTATATTAGACTATTTTTATACCGAAATATAACGTAATATAATTGTTAAAGTCTTAATTTGTTTTGTTCTATGTAACCTTAACCACCCTGAGTTGGCACTAAATTCAGTGTTTTTATATGGGGTTTGGACAGTGTTGGAAAGTAACTAAGTACATTTACTCAAGTACTGTAATGTTGAGGTACTTGTACTTTACTTGAGTGTTTCAATTTGTTGTTGTACTTCTACCCCACTACAATTCAGAGGTACATGGTGTACTTTTACTCCACTACATGTATTTAATACCTTTAGTTACTTTATAGATGTGGATGAATGATGTGAAATATAATCAAGTGTTAAATCAGACTTTAGTTCCACCTGGAGTAAATTCACCAGCTACCCTGCAGTCTACAAAGTCATTCAAACTAGCTGTGTTATTAGAATCTGTATAATGAGTACTTTAACTATATTTTGATGAGAATACTTTTCTACTTTTACTTGAGTAAGATTTTTGAATGCAGGACTTGTGTAAAAGAGTATTCCTACACTCTGGTTCTACTTTTACTCAAGTACAAGATCTGCGTACTTCCTCCACCTCTGATGGTTGGTTAGTCTTTTTTTTATTCAGCGTAATCTTAAAGGGATTGGCTGACACCACGTTGGCACTACATTCACAGTATTATTCTTTGAAGGGAAAACAAGTTACATCACAGTTTATTTGGGCAGTAAGTGTATGTCATGCAGAACAAGTGTCCTTATTTTTGTAAAGCACTTGATAAAACATTCTATTTGTTTCCCCCCTAATTTCTATGTTGGTGTTCATTCAACACACCTGCATGCGTGTCACATGTTGGACTGAAACAACTCTGTACTCTGACTCTCTTTCTTCTTTTGTTTTAGGAAAGGGATGAGTGGAGAGGAATCAAGGAGAGGCTCGGGGAGGGGAGGAAATGGAGGATGGAGAGGAGGTGGTGGATCAAGAGGAGGAGCTGGGGGAGGATGGAGAGGAGGAGGTGGTAGAGGGGGAGAAAGAGGAGGTGGTGGTGGGGGAGGATGGAGAGGAGGAGGAGGAGGAGGTGGGGGAGAAAGAGGTGGTGGTGGGGGAGGATGGAGAGGAGGTAGAGGGGGAGAAAGAGGAGGTGGTGGTGGGAGAGGAGGAGGTGGTGGGGGAGGATGGAGAAGAGGAGGTGGATGGAGGGGGAGACCATGGAGAGGAGGATCAGCTGGTGGAGGAGGAATGAATACCTTCAGCAACCAGAGAGGTGAGTTAAATTCCCTTCCATTTTATGAATGAATACAAAACAATGTGATGGATAAACATGCAAACATCTATTGAAAAAACATTGTGTTAGAAGATCTACAGTAGAATCTGTTTGCTGACAGCGTGTTTAAGAAAAGTAAATAATTAAAATACAAGTTTGACATGAAAAGCTGGAACAACACGCGTCATAACGTCCCGTCTGCCTCTTCAGTCCCCTTTCAGACCACTCTGGATATCTTGTGTCCGTACAAAGGATGGACCCTCTACTTCACAGAAGGTCCGTGTTTGTTTATGTCTTGTTTTCAATTCTAATAAATCATTCTGTTGACATTAAATTGTATAAAATCGTCTTAATCTCACTATATTTGCAGGCTTCATCGAGAGCTCGCCCAGTGTGGAGAAGATCAAAGTGTTTGAGAAATATTTCAGTTCCAAGATTCAACTTTATGACAAGGTCAGTAACTTTCCGCTAAAACAGTTATCCACTCGGGTCAGCATCTCTCAATGTGTGTGTGTGTGTGTGTGTGTGTGTGTGTGTGTGTGTGTGTGTGTGTGTGTGTGTGTGTGTGTGTGTGTGTGTGTGTGTGTGTGTGTGTGTGTGTGTGTGTGTGTGTGTGTGTGTGTGTGTGTGTGTGTGTGTGTGTGTGTGTGTGTGTGTGTGTGTGTGTGTGTGTGTGTGTGTGTGTGTGTGTGTGTGTGTGTGTGTGTGTGTGTGTGTGTGTGTGTGTGTGTGTGTGTGTGTGTGTGTGTGTGTGTGTGTGTGTGTGTGTGTGTGTGTGTGTGTGACAGGATGAGATTGAGCGTCAGGGCAGTGTTCTGGTGGATTATGCAGATTTGACAGGCGACAAAAGAGTGTGTGAAGCACTTCCTGATCTGACCACAGCGCTGAGGGAACAGCCGGAGGTGATGCTCAACTGTTTGGGCGTGGCCATTCATCAGGTACACACACACACACACACACACACACACACACACACACACACACACACACAGTCATCACTGCATATTTATGAGATGTTGTCAAATACAAGTTACAACAAAAGCACACTATAAGCCTTTCAATAAATGAATATTAGAAGTTGAAATAAACGCTGACAAGTACAACACCGTCAATATAAGCTTTTTATTTTAAATTGAGTTCAATCTATGAGGTGTGTGATTTTTTTGTAATGTCGTTTTATTTTCTGTTTGCCTCTTTATGTATTATGTTTAAATCCAGAGGCCTGTACGACGAAGCAGCATTTTCGCTTAGCGGCTAACTTCAGGGAAAACTCTGGGTTTCCGGTCCTACGACGCTGGTTCTCTTTTTAGCGGGCTAGATCTCCATGGTAACCTATGCTGAGCGGCTAGCCTGCTCCGGAGCAGGTTAGGTTCCAGGATAAGAGATCAACTCAGTGAAAGCACCGCCTGCTGACCAATCAGAGCTCAGTGTGCGGAGTTTAAAGCGATCAAGTCATATCACAGGAGAAAGGAAATACAGAAAAGCTGCCGTCGCAGGAAAGACGGCCGGCAAAAATCACCGACTGTGTGAACGTGAACATGAATAGAATATCAGCTCCATCTTCAGAGCAATCTGACTATTATAACATTAGCGTTAAGAAAGCTTACTTAAATATCGGCCACAACATCAGTAACCGGATCAGAGTAACATTAAGTACAGTCCGCGGCATATCACTTCATAATGTATCATATATCTCCTGATCTGAGTCAGCTGAGCCGTATCTGGCCGTGCAACACTCACAGCGTCACAGACTGGATGCAGAAGTATTATTTTAAGCAACACATAAGTTGACGAAACACTCGAGTCAAATGTAATGAAAGTCAGATCGTGTTTTAGACGGGGCAGTGACATCATAAACCTGTTAATGTACGCATTCAAACACGTGTTCTGTCCCAGCTGTATTCACCTTGCAGGTGCAGCTCTGAGGCTTTGATCCTGATCAAGAGTTTAAGTCATGGATGTTTAAAGTTTAACTTCTTCATATGTCTAATATTAAAGTTCACTTTTCATTCAGGAAGTATGACGCTGCGCTGTCAGTGCGCTTCTCCATGTTTGTGATTGGTCGAATGCTCCAGATACCACCCCTTTCATGTGAACGCGCTCCTAACTAGATAGGACACGGCTGGCTTGAGCGATCCACTTGATAGTCCGCGTCGTAGGACCGTTTAGCGAGAGCGCGTATGTTTTGGATTAGGGTAGCCGGCTAACTCAAACATATCCAGGTTAGGATGAACCGGCTTCGTAGCGCAGGCCTCGGGTATGAGGCGACACAATTTGATAGATTATCAGTAACGTGGATATCATAACTCTAATACTGTCGATCTCCTGTAATCAGCCTGGCTTCTGGTCTTGTTAAAACAGTGCTATTATATATATACGTTGCACAACACAATAAGTGCTCAACTGAGAGTTCAATAATGGTGTGTGTTTTCCAGGTGTTGACAATAGATTTGGAGAAACAGGCTTCTGAGCTGCATGGGGAGGAGCTTCCTGTCTCTACACCAATCATCAACATCCCTCACATCAGCGCCAGGTACTCCACACTGTCATTTGGGTCAGGAAGAGATACACAGAAAGGACACGGCCGTATGATGAGATGACGATAGCAGCTCTCACACAACTGAAACAATATATAATTAGAATATTCTAAAATTCTAAATTCTACTTTGGTCTCATTTCGTGTTGTTTTCTGCTGCCTTGTATTGGTTTGTGACACGACACTAAATAAACTATACTGTGCACCTGTTGAACCATGAAAGACTTAACATTCTGTAAATGGTCCCCAGGCTGTATAACTACGAGCCGCTGACAGCGCTGCGGACGCTGCGAGCCAGTGTGTTCGGACGGCTGGTGTGTGTGAGGGGGACGGTGGTCAGAGTGAGTAACATCAGACCTCTGTGCACCCGCATGGCCTTCAGCTGTTTGGGCTGCTCGCGCACGCTGTCCCTGCCTCTGCAGCACGGGAAGTACGCTACACCCACCAAGGTAACACACACACACACACCTTCTCCTGCAACATTATGATTTGACTGTAACGTGTTCACTCTGCATACACAAGTTATACTGTATGAGGGCTGCACCATTTGAACACATGAACTAATTCATCTGTTTGCAACTTATATCAATATTCCAATTACTTGTATATAGACCAAGGGGGTCAAACTCAATTTCATCTCGGGACACATCAGCATCATGGTTGCACTCAAAGGGCCAGTTTTATATATAAGGCTATATAAAAATACATATATAAATATTGAATATATATAAAATAATGCATTATATTACATTATTGCCTCTGCATTGGATGATTATCGGATAGGGTAATAACTTCAATAACTTCATTCAACTTCACTACGTCTGAAAGCAGAAGTCTAGGGCCAATAATTAAGTCTCTTCAGTGAGAATGTCACAACATGATTTAAAAAGAAAAGCCAAAATCTAAAAAAAATAAGTAACATTTTGGAAAAAAAGTCAGATTCTGAGGAAAAAAGTCACATTTGAGATGCATTGTGGGAAATGTAGTTTATGGGCAACGTGCTTCTATAAAGCGGCATGTAACCGTATAATAAACATATTATATTCTTTGCAAGCTCTTGTGGGGCCGCAGAACATGAAGTCACGGGCCGGATTTGGCCCCCGGGCCTTGAGTTTGACACCCCTGAGTTAGACTATTCTGCACTATTTCTACTATATTCTATTTTATTGTATTTACTTGCACTATTATCCGTGTTATTGTGTTGCACTGTTGGAGGAGCCTGTGACCTAAGATGTTCATCGTCATGACTACACTGTAGCTTTGACAATAAAAGCCTTGAGTCTTGAATCTAATTGCGATTATTTTGACTGGTATTGCAATTGAGACATAATTCTAGGATCAGTGGGAATTAATTAATACATTTTTTAACAGTATTCACATTATATTTAGTCTTTAAATAACAGTTTGTAGGCCAGGATGTCTCTGCAGCTCCACAACACTTCATTCAAAATGGTATTTTAACACATATTTGGCGTTTAATAAATATCCTGCGATTTAGATATCGTACCAGTCCATATTGCGTTTTGATTAATTGTGTTAATCTGTTAACTGTTTACATGAATATAATGTCCTTTCAGTCTTTGCACACGTTTCCCTCTTTGATTCTATTAGATTTACATTTTAATTTTTTACATTTAAACGTGTGTATGTATGTTCTATCCCCCAGTGTATCCAGCCTGATTGCCGCAGTCGTTCCTTCCTCCCCAGCCGGAGTTCCCCTCTCACTCACACTGTGGACTGGCAGATCATCAAGTACGTACATTAATGCCCCGGCCACACGAGGACGAAAACGGCTAAACGCATAGGATTAACGCAATCGCAAAAAAGCTTCCGTCCACACGCAATATTCACCGGATAGTGTCTGTCCACACGAGACCGCTCCGTTTAGCTCCGACCGCTGGAGAAGCTGCAGTACATGCAGGAGCCTCTACGTGGCGCTGTAACCTCCTCCACAAAAGCAGCGAAGAAGCATGGTTGTCATGGTTGCCCTTCTGTTTATTCTCCGCGGTGGGGGCATCGTTTACATAATGTCATTTCATTGTTTGATTTTGTTATTTCAGGGTGCAGGAGTTGATGGGCGGAGAGCAGAGGGAGACTGGACGAATCCCGCGCACCGTGGAGTGTCACCTGAACTCCGACCTCTGTGACAGCTGCGTCCCTGGAGACACCGTCACTGTGACGGGGATAGTTAGAGTTACCAACGATGGTAAACACACACACACACAACCACACACACAACCACACACACACTCACACAACCACACGCACAACCACACACACAACCACACACACACACACACACAACCACACACTCACACACAACCACACACACATACACACACAACCACACACACACAGCCGCACACACACAACCACACACTCACACAACCACACACACTCTCACACACACAACCACACACACTCACACACAACCACATACACAAACAACAACTCACACACACACACACACACACACACACACACACAACCACACACTCACACATACACACACACACTCACACACAACCACACACTCACACACACTCTCACACACACAACCACACACACACACACACACACACACACAACCATACACACACACGACCACTCACATGACCACACACACACACGCACTCACACTCACACACACAACCACGCACACACACTCACACAACCACACACACATACACACTCACACAACCACACACACAACCACACACACAAACACACCACACAACAACGCACAAACCACACACAACCACACACACAACCACACAACCACACACACAACCACACACTCACACACACACAACCACGCACACACTCACACAACCACACACACACACAACCACACACACAACACACACAACCACACACACACAGCCACACACACACAAACACACACAACCACACACACAAACCACACACACAACTCACACACAACCACACACACACACACCACACACACAACCACACACTCACACACAACCACACACTCACACACACACACACACACAACCACACCACACACACACACACAACCATACACACACACAACCACTCACATGACCACACACACGCACTCACACTCACACATACAACCACGCACACAACCACGCACACACACACACTCACACAACCACACACACACACACAACCACAACCACACACACACACACTCACACAACCACACACACCACACTCACACACACAACCACACACACACACACACACACACACACAAACTCACACACTTCCTTACCAAAGTGGGAGTTTAGGTTTCGGTTAGCTTTTGCCTTTTCGTGCAGCTCGTGATTTCAATCCGCAGAAGATGAAGTCGTACTGGTTTAAACAAAAGACACACCTAACACACACTCATCGTTTGTCTGCAGGAAGTTCCCGGGGGAATAAGGATCAGTGCATGTTCCTCCTCTACCTCGACGCCACTTCAGTCAGCAATACTAAAGGTACTGAAGCACGCCGTGTGTTCGAAACTGAATTATTACGTATTCTTTAATGAACGAAGTAATAAGGTGTTATTTCTCGTTGATGTGCAGGTCATCACTCCAAGTCAGGCCAGGGCTCTCCTGAGGATCGCTCGGGAGGAGAGGAGTTCAGTCTGAAGGAGCTGTACGCCATCCAGGAGATCCAGTCCCAGCCCGACCTGCTGAGACTCATCGTCCAGTAAGACATTCGTATCACCCAAAGTATTACAGCTTAACTGTTTGGGAAAGTAAGAACTGTCTTGGATATCAACTCGTAGTTTGACTAGACTTTGATTCTAAAGTGATTTCCCCTGGCTGTTCTTCAGTTGGAACATCATGTTTTCTCTGTGAGTCGAACAGCTAAGCCTTCACACACATGGAAAAATACAGCTTAGGTTCGTCACACAATCTCAAAATAAGTCTGTGTCACAAACATGATCGGAGTTTAGAGCAGCGGTTTTCAAAGGGTGAGGCGCGCCTTCCTGGGGGGGGCGCCAGAGAGCTTCAGGGGGGGCGCAGCGGGAGAAAAAAAGAACAAGTAAAGTGTCACTTGCACACTTTTGGCTCGCTGGAGACCGAGTTCCCCCACCTCGCCAAAAAGGCTGTAAAAGTGCTCGTTCCCTTCACGTCCACCCGGGGGCGGACTGGCCATCTGGGCGTTCTGGAGCATCACAGAACGGCCGGTCGTCAGCGTTCAGTGTGTTGCCGGGAGCATATACGGATTTTCCACGATGTTGAAAATGTAAAAAAAGTTTCAAACATAAAGATAAAAAGGTTTAAAAAAGTTATTGTTTAATGTTTTGAGGAGGTGACGCTACTCAGCCAATCAAATCGGGGCAGTCAGTGAGTCAGCACGATAGACTCAAACACAGAGAGACAAGAGGAGAGTCATGGCGGAATGTAGACGGAGCATTTAATGCCATGTTCTCTTACTGGACCTCTTTGAAATGCAATTGAATGCCCCTGCATTATAGCAACAACAACAATAATAATAATAATAACAATTGGGAGGGGGGGCGGCTGTTCTCATGTTCTCTGAGGGGCGGCTCACCTTCCCACACTTTGAGAACCCCTGCTCTCGAGGGTAAACACGTCTGATGGAGGAAACACACCTGGCTCTTTTGGCCCCATCTAGTGGTTAAAGTATCGAACTTGTATTTACTCCCTTTTTCTCCCCCGTTTTCCAGGTCTTTGTGTCCCGTCATCTACGGCCACCTGGTGAGTTGTCAGTTGTCGAACAAATAAAGAACACCAACAGCATGTTCGGATCCATTTACAAAGGGAAACACAGTGATGTACAGTGATGCCATTAATACCTGACAAACAGGACATTACTTATTTTGATTTGTTGCAAAAAGGGCTGTGAATTAAGTAACGTTAAGGCAGCTCGACCTCAGTGTCAAAGAATAGATTTCTAAATACTGCTGCTGGTTTATAAAGCACTGAATGGTTTAGGCCCAAAATACATGTCTGACCTCCTGCTAAACTATGAAGCATCCAGATCTCTCAGGTCTTCAGGGACTGGTCAGCTTTCTGTCCCCAGAGTCAGAACTAAACATGGAGAAGCAGCGTTCAGTTATTATGCTCCAAACATCTGGAACAAGCTCCCAGAAACCTGCAGGTCCGCTGCAACTCTGACTACTTTCAAATCCAACAGAACACTAACATTGGCCCAAGTCACTTTCTTTGCTGATGAGAAAACAGCGAAGAGGAATGAGTAAAACAGTCTGTGTTTGTGTGTCCCAAGCTGGTGAAAGCTGCTCTGTCCCTGGTGCTGTTCGGAGGCCGACAGAAACACACGGGGAAGAACAGCGTCCCCGTCAGAGGAGACCCTCACATCCTGATGGTGGGAGACCCCGGCCTGGGGAAGAGTCAGATGCTGCAGGTAACAGGAAACACTCTGAACGTGGATCACGGTCTTTCCACTGACTTCCTGTCTGTCAACAAATGTTTATAAAGCACTGAATGGCCAAAATAAATGTCTGATCTTCTGCCGCATTATGCACCATCCAGGACTTCTGCTTGAACTGTGATAGTTGGACTGTTTGAATGTAAAAAAAGTAATTCTTACTTCTTTATTTACGTGTGCTCTGTGTAGGCAGTGTGTAATGTGGCTCCCAGAGGAATCTATGTCTGTGGCAACAGCACAAGCACCACAGGTAATCTGTCTGAACTTGCTCTACTTACATTAAGCAGGCTTTGTGGACACACTGACACGAAGTCTTCGTGTTTTGTTCTTGGTTTTTAGGACTTACAGTGAGTTTATCCAGAGACGCAGGAACAGGAGATTTTGCTCTCGAGGCCGGGGCCTTGGTGCTGGCTGACCAAGGTAGGAAAGAGAGGAAATGTTATTACAAAGTGTATTTGTGTCTAATGTTCAAATAATCTGTTTATTTATAATGGTGGCCTTGAGATCCTCACACAAGTCATATGTAGTTTGATTGAAATCAGATCAGCTCAAAGTATTTAAAGGGGACCTATCCTGCAAAATGCACGTTTTGATGTCTTTTATACATCACTATGTGTCCCCGGTGTGTCTCACGCAGCGTCAGGAAATAAAACCCTCTCTTTTCCTCCGTACCCAAATCTCTAAAAACGGGGAACAACGGAGCTGATCCAGATTTGCGTCCGATATGACGTAATATCTGAAATGTGGACCCACGGCCCAATCAGAAAGCTGCTATCAGAAACAATGCCCGACTGTTTTGGGCGTAATATGGTCGGTGTTTACATTAGCATCGCTAACACTCAGAGCTAACCTGTGCTGGAGAGCATGTGTGTGAAGAAGCAGGAAGTAAAAAGGAACTCACCTTGTGGTGTAACCGGCAAGAGAGAAAGCCTTTGAGCTCCATGCTGTTTCAGAGCCTTGATAATCCATGATATGACGTTTCATCACGGCAGCATTTAGTTTAGACGGTAGCTGCCGGGTCCCGCATGAGCCCAGCTTTATACCCCAAATCAGCACTTTAGAAACAGGAAGTGAAATAGAGGGATATGAGGCATGGCTAGAATGGGTGATCTGTTTGGTATTTTGAGCAAAACACTTCATAGACATGTTTTTTATATATTTGTATACATCTGAAACCCATGCTGTTGCCTACAAATAGCAAGATAGGTGACCTTTAACTCTCAATGCATAGAAGACACATGTTGCTTTTTCTTCATCCCCTCATCTAATGATCTTCTTCCCTGGCCTCCCTCTCTGTTTCACACTGCCTCTGTCGGCTCTCTTTAGGCGTGTGCTGCATCGATGAGTTTGATAAGTTGGGCAACCAGCAGCAGGCTCTGCTGGAAGCCATGGAGCAGCAGTCTGTGAGTCTGGCCAAAGCTGGAATCGTCTCCTCTCTTCCTGCCAGGACGTCGGTCGTAGCGGCTGCCAACCCCATCGGAGGACATTACAACCGAGGAAAGACTGTCTCTGAAAACCTGAAGTAAGTTAGCTCGACACTGATTCAGTTTTGAATAAGTAACCGTGGTACCAAGGTTCAAATTAGTTTTATTGTATATTATATGTATAGCATATTTTAAGACACGGAGGCAATTCAAGGTGCTTCACATTCAACACATATAATAATATATATACTGGCTGCAACGATAAGGCACGATTTAAAGGATGTACCAAAGACGTGTGTGTGTGTGTGTGTGTGTGTGTGTGTGTGTGTGTGTGTGTGTGTGTGTGTGTGTGTGTGTGTGTGTGTGTGTGTGTGTGTGTGTGTGTGTGTGTGTGTGTGACGTGGTTCATTTGTATTTGTGCATTCTCTGTCTTCAGAATGGGCTCAGCGCTTCTCTCTCGATTCGACGTCGTCTTCCTCCTCCTGGACATCCCGGATGAGTCACATGACCGCCACCTGTCTGAACACGTCATGGCGAGCAGGGCAGGAAAAGGCAGAACCAGCAGCGCTTTAGTTACCCGGGCTAACAGCCAATTAGAGACCTCCATCCTGCTGCAACAGTCTGACATGCCGTTGTCTGAACGCCTGCAGGTACGTTTCTTTATACGGCACATTTCAACGACAGGGAAAGTGATTAATAAAACCAATCAAGAACATCAAAGTCAACTCGACCTGTACAGACCTACAGACGGAGAGATCGAAATACCGTTTCCCACAATCCCGAATACAAAAACAAATATATATAAAAATATCTTTATACCTATATATACACAATCAACAGACACATGTATACTAGGGGTGTAACGGTTCACAAACATTTCGGTTCGGTACGTACCTCGGTTTTTTGGTCTCGGTTCGGTACGTTTTCGGTACAGCAGAATTTTTTTTCACAAAACATATTTTTTTTTAATTATTATTAAACTGTGAATAATGTATTCACTCAAATAAATATAATAAAATAAACATTAAGGTGCAGCATTTCGATGAACTGAAATGATCTGTATTTGAACTGTACTGTACTAGCACCTAAGCAGCCAGCTTGACATTATGACTTGCTTGTCATTGTATTTTCATGTTGTTTGACAGAAAGATGAACTTGTCCACATTGCTTGCCGAAAGGGCAGATCTGCTGGCACTAGCAATGTCTCCTGCTGTGGAGAACACCCTCTCGCTGGGGACAGAGGTAGCAGATACAGCCAGGTAGCGCTTTGCTAACATGGCAACATAAGGATATTTGGCGTTTGTAATAGCTTTGGCTCGGTCTGAACTCTCTGCGAGTGGTGGAGGCTCAAATGCTAGCGGGAGTTGGGTTTGCACTTCAGTCTTTTTTCTTTTGGTACCGGTGATATTCACGTTCGGGTGATGCCTTTTCAAGTGAGTGCAAGTTTGATGTATTGCCAGCCGCGTAACCAATTTTAGTTGAACAATGCCGACAAACAGCTTTGGTTCGGTCCACCTGTCTTTGTCCGTCATCCTTGTACGTAACTGCGAAACCAAAATGTTCCCAAACCGGAGACTTCAATGATGCTGGAGGATTTTCGAGCTCAACTTTATCTGCGTTCGCCATTTCGACAGTTGCTCAAATTACTGACTACATTTGAACGCATCCCTCTGACCAGCTCTCATAGTATGCCTCTCGTCCAATGAAATGACTTGCTCGCTCTATGACGCGTTGATCACAATGTGAGCACGTGTACCGAACCGAAGGACCCGTACCGAATAATTTCGGTACGGGTACGTATACCGTTACACCCTTAATGTATACATATTAAGCACACATTAAGACATAAATAAAAGCACAACAGTCAATATATACAAACCAACAGTCACTTCAATAACTTTGAGAAATGTGCATTAGTGCAAGATTGTCCATAGCAGCGTAAAAAAAAGTGTCTGGTGCTGCTTTTGAGTGTGTGAGTGTGTGTGGGTTAAAGTCCAGGTCAAGTGGGGGGGGGGGAGTTCAGCCTCCTGACATGCAGGATGTGTTTTCAGATCCCTGCCGGAGAGAGCATCGACCCCATCCCGGCCTCTCTGTTGAGGAAGTACATCAGCTACGCTCGGCAGTACGTCCACCCCGTGCTCTCTCCTGAAGCGGCAGAAATCATTCAGGAGTTTTACCTGTCGCTGAGATCTCAGGGGAATTCTGCTGACTCCACGCCCATCACCACGCGGCAGCTCGAGTCCCTGATCAGACTCACCGAGGTGCGCTCAGCCCGGATGGTTCTACTAACTGTATTACAGCTCACCTATCATGCAAAATCCACTTCCTCACGTCTCTGCTACATCAACATGTGTCCCCTCTTCTCCATGTCTCTTCTACATCAACGTGTGTCCCCTCTTCTCCATGTCTCTTCTACATCAACATGTGTCCCCTCTTCTTCATGTCTCTTCTACATCAACATGTGTCCCCTCTTCTCCATGTCTCTTCTACATCAACATGTGTCCCCTCTTCTTCATGTCTCTTCTACATCAACATGTGTCCCCTCTTCTCCATGTCTCTTCTACATCAACACGTGTCCCCTCTTCTTCATGTCTCTTCTACATCAACACGTGTCCCCTCTTCTTCGTGTCTCTTCTACATCAACATGTGTCCCCTCTTCTTCATGTCTCTTCTACATCAACATGTGTCCCCTCTTCTTCATGTCTCTTCTACATCAACATGTGTCCCCTCTTCTTCATGTCTCTTCTACATCAACATGTGTCCCCTCTTCTTCATGTCTCTTCTACATCAACATGTGTCCCCTCTTCTTCATGTCTCTTCTACATCAACATGTGTCCCCTCTTCTTCATGTCTCGTCTACATCAACATGTGTCCCCTCTTCTTCATGTCTCTTCTACATCAACACATGTCCCCTCTTCTTCATGTCTCTTCTACATCAACACGTGTCCCCTCTTCTTCATGTCTCTTCTACATCAACACGTGTCCCCTCTTCTACATCAACACGTGTCCCCTCTTCTTCATGTCTCTTCTACATCAACACGTGTCCCCTCTTCTTCATGTCTCTTCTACATCAACGTGTGTCCCCTCTTCTCCATGTCTCTTCTACATCAACTTGTGTCCCCTCTTCTTCATGTCTCTTCCACATCAACATGTGTCCCCTCTTCTTCATGTCTCTTCTACATCAACGTGTGTCCCCTCTTCTTCATGTCTCTTCTACATCAACATGTGTCTCCTCTTCTTCATGTCTCTTCTACATCAACATGTGTCCCCTCTTCTTCATGTCTCTTCTACATCAACATGTGTCCCCTCTTCTTCATGTCTCCTCTACATCAACATGTGTCCCCTCTTCTTCATCAACATGTGTCCCCTCTTCTTCATGTCTCCTCTACATCAACATGTGTCCCCTCTTCTTCATGTCTCTTCTACATCAACATGTGTCCCCTCTTCTTCACGTCTCTTCTACATCAACATGTGTCTCCTCTTCTTCATGTCTCTTCTACATCAACATGTGTCCCCTCTTCTTCATGTCAGAAACAGAGGGGATCATGGGTAATGCTGCAATGATCTGTTTGGTGTTTCAGCCAATCAGAGACAGGCTCTGTATATATCTGAGACCTGTGATATATTGATGAGAAACAGTATAATAGGGGACCTTGAATATAAAGAAATGGATACATTTCTCATTTGTGGTTAACTGTGTTTCTGCGCAGGCGAGAGCGCGGCTGGATCTCAGAGAGACGGCTACAAAGAGCGACGCTGAGGAAGTGGTGGAGATCATGAAACACAGGTACGGGTGTCTTTGGCTACAGAAGAGACACAAAAACAATCTAATCAAGCCAATATGATTTTGGTATATTATCATCCACATCGTTTCCTGAGGATTTTCTTCAACGTTTCCCTCTTCATCGTGGGTTTTCTCTCAAGAGTTGTTCCTGCGAGGATCTACGGACAAAGGCTGCACACACTGTGAAGCCCCTGAGACAAATTATATATTGAGGAGAGGGAACTCTGGTGTGCAGAAGTAACAGTCCGCTGTGGTCTTGATATTTATTTGCAGCATAATAAATATGGGTTTCTATTCAAATAACTGCAACTGTGATATATATCTAGTAACAAAAAGTATGTAATGTTATGTTGTCTCTCTCCTGCTGTGTGTGTTTCTGTTTTGCAGCCTGGCTGATACGTACTCAGACGGTCTGGGCAATCTGGACTTTGAGCGCTCACAGCTTGGATCCGGCATGAGTCAGCGCGGCGCCGCGAAACGACTGGTCAACGCTCTGCACCAGCACGCTCAGAGGACCAATCAGAAGCAGTTTGACCTACAGATGCTCCGATCCATTGCAGACAGAATGAACATGAAGGTGAGCGCTCATAGATCCGCACACATAAACAGGCACTTGATACAAAGACAGATTAAATTAGATTAGATGAGAAGCAGATTTATTTTCATTGCAGATCGAACAATGAAATGCAGTTTGCATCCAACTGGAAAGTAGATCAATGGAGATGAGGTAGCAGTACAATATGTGCAATATGCAACAACATATACAGGTTGTTGCACATGTGACACGTAAAATACGTATCCCCTGTTGCCTGAAGCTGCCTTCAAAATAAAAGCATAAACAACTACTCAAATTTCAATACTGACATTATACAATGATCCAATATGATTTACAAAAACAGAAAGAAAATTAATGTTTAACTATTAAATAATACAAAACAATGTATCCGTCTATCTGTCTGTCTGTCTGTCTGTCTGTCCGTCTGTCTGTCCGTCCGTCTGTCCGTCTGTCTGTCTGTCCGTCTGTCTGTCTGTCTGTCTGTCTGTCTGTCTGTCTGTCTGTCCGTCTGTCCGTCTGTCTGTCTGTCTGTCTATCTATCTATCTATCTGTCTGCCTGTCTGTCTGTCTATCTGTCTGTCTATCTATCTATCTGCCTGTCTATCTATATATCTATCTATCTGTCTGTCTGCCTGTCTGTCTGTCTATCTGTCTGTCTATCTATCTATCTGCCTGTCTATCTATATATCTATCTATCTGTCTGCCTGCCTGTCTGTCTGTCTGTCTGCCTGTCTATCTGTCTATCTGTCTGTCTATCTATCTATCTATCTATCTATCTATCTGTCTGCCTGTCTGTCTGTCTATCTGTCTGCCTGTCTATCTGTCTGTCTGTCTATCTATCTATCTGTCTGTCTGTCTGTCTGTCTGTCTGTCCGTCTGTCTGTCCGTCTGTCTGTCTGCGTTGAGGAACAGCAGAATGCGTGTCTGTTTGGACACTCCCTTTATTGTGAGACAGCAGAGGCGACAAGTGTCTTAGGTTCAAGTTAGACAACTAATGTCTGGGTTAGTGTTCATGACACACACATTTTCCGTGCTTTCCAATAGTTTAAAATAGTTTTTATTCCACTGTTGAATAACCTGTTCAATACAAACATGCCACTTAAAAATTAAATAACATTTCTGTGAACTGGTATTTGTTTAATTAGTTTATTAGAGGATGTCCCCTGAAAGAGTGTGTGTGTGTGTGTGTGTGTGTGTGTGTGTGTGTGTGTGTGTGTGTGTGTGTGTGTGTGTGTGTGTGTGTGTGTGTGTGTGTGTGTGTGTGTGTGTGTGTGTGTGTGTGTGTGTGTGTGTGTGTGTGTGTGTGTGTGTGTGTGTGTGTTCTCCAAGTGAATCTGCAGCCCCCTGGTGGCCAGTGCATAAATGATGTGGCTCTAATTCCTCGTTGCAGGTGATGGACTTTGAAGGTCTGGTGAGTTCCCTGAATGAACAGGGCTTCCTGCTGAAGAAAGGAGCCAAGCTGTACCAGCTGCAGACGGTCTGATCTCTAAAGCCTCCCGCGGGACACACGCCTGCTTCTTTCTGCACACGACACTCCAGGGCCAGTGTTCACTGATCAACTGTCAGGGACTCTGAAGCCGAACCACATTCAGCAAACCACCGACCAGAAGACCCGTGTTACTGCACTCTGCTAACTACTGAAACCTGTCAGAGGGCTTCTCTGCGCGCCCCACAGCCACCACAGTGTCCTGCGTTAGCACACACTTCCTGCCACAAAGAGGAACTGCACCACACACACACACTCTGCTGACATATCCAAATTAGACATTGTATGATGTGATTGGGCGGTATTTGCATTAGTAAAGTAAAACTACAATTGTTCGAGAAACCTGTATCTTAATAAATATATTTAAGAAACATTATTTAACAATTAGAAAACCCTATTAGTCCGGTCCACTTTGCTATTTTAAAGCAGGCTACATGGGGACTATTTCAAACAGCAGTTGACCTAATGTTATATGTTTAGCTTTGTTTCCCTTACAACGTTCTGAAAGTCATTAAGGTGATATACTTGCATTTTATAAATACTTAATAGTTGTCAATACTGTCTTACAGTCCAGAGTTGTTTTTGTTATTCATTCCCAAGTGTTCTGTATCATCTAATGTTGTTTCTCTTTTGTACGCTATGCACTTTATATGAAACACTTGGTGAATAATTCATTTTTATTTTGTTGTCTTTTTTGAAATTGGATTGTGATAGATTTGATTTTAAATACAGCTATTCATTAAATATATACTTATTTATAACAGTGAAAAACATACGTCTTTCATATTGTGCCTTGGATTTTAAAATAGCCTTCAATATAAAGTACTTTTGAGACGTGTGGTGTGGGGGACACTTCTGACGCAATTGGAGTCGGGACTCGGAGAGACACGACGGAGAGCTGGAGCTTTGACGGCAATCGCTGACGGTTCATTTGGTCCATCGCCAGACGGGCGTATTCTCCGAGGTCAGCTGTGGAGAAGTTGGATATGCGTAGAGCTGCAGAACAATACCGGTCTTGTATTTGTTCATCTTTCATGTGAGCATTTCTGAACGAATCTATAAAATTAATACAAACAATTATTGTGATGTGTTTCTCATGAGTCACGTTGCCCTCAGTCCAGCACTCCTCTCGGTACGGGCTGGAGTCTGAAGGGGGCAGGTTCTGGATCTTGTAAGAAGAGGTATCGGCCATGCGGACAAGTCGTTGTTTCAGGTCTTCAGGGTCAGAGGAGTTCCACAGGACCAGCTTCTCCTCACCCACACATCTGGAGATCAGGCAGGAGCCGGCCTCCTCTGGGAGCTCGAAGGTGAGAGAGTCGCTTTCCTCTCGAATGGCGATGAGGTCTTCAGCGTGAATGTTGCTGATGAGAGCCAACAGCAGCACGGAGAGCTCTGAGACGGCAGCCATTCTGCTCGGAGGTTTCTTCGTGAGTGTCGTGCAAACACTGACACCGCTCACTTATAAGATCTGTGTCAACCCTCAGCGTCTCATTGGTGGTCCGACAAACATGACGTATTTTTCTCATCGTCGGTGGAAACTTTGAAGGGTTATCAAGTCATCTTTGGGTTTAGCTGAAAGCACGCTATTCGGGTCAAGACTTTTGATCTGAACATGTTGATACCTTGAGTTTGCTGCACAGGAAGACATTGACCTGATGGTTCGAGTTGACGTTGTCCAGATACCAGTTTGTTCCCAGCCCCTGCAGTCCATATATCAATGTTTACTTGAATCAGAATGGAGTTTATTGGCAGGTACGTTTTATACATACATGTACAAGGAATTTGCTTTGGCGTGTGGTAGTGCAAACATAAACAACATAAGGAAATAAGTTGTTAGAGAAAAGATAATGATTATTGTAGTTCCGTCTAATCCAAAATTCGATTCACAGGTAAGCTTGACTCGGACGAAATACGCCTCAGGATAGTTGGTTTGGGTGTTTGCTGTCATGTTTATTGTCTGGTCCTTCTCCCTGTGTTTTCCTCCCGTCGTTAGTTTCCCTGGTGTGTCTAGTTGTCTGATTGTGTTCACCTGTTGCCCTTGTGTTTCTCCTCCCCTGCCCGGCTGTTTCTCGTCTCGTGATTTCCCCTCCCTGTATTTAGTCTTGTCTCTTCCTGTGTTCAGTGTTGGTTCGTCTTTTGTTGGTGACTGAGTTCACCGGTGAGAGTTCGGTTTAGTCTGTTAGTTTCATTATCCTTGAAATAAAGGTTTGTCAGAGTTATCTGCACTTGGGTCCTGCTTCCTTCACTCAACCGTGACAGGTTTGACTCCTTACTTAAAACAAAAGGTATCAAATACAAACACATATTTTCACAGGTCAACAAACGATGTTGCTCTGTGCTTCTTCTTCTCACACACACACACACACACACACAATCACCAGCAGCTGCCGTCGTCTATACCGTCAATTCCACACGGCTGGTTCAAATAAATGATATAATAACGCTCTCAACAAAGGATTATAATGTTCATATATATCAAACTATACATTTTAACTATGGCTCCTACAATTATAAAGAGACAAATATATTTTTGTAAACGTTATAACATTAAGTTAGGAGTAGGACTCAGATGAGGGTGTTGCACTTTTCCTTGTCCATGTGATGTTTTGATGTTATTTTTTTGGTTTGTTTCTTTCCGTTAACTGTCAAGTGGGAACTAAGTATTTGTTGTATGTTTTGTGTTTCTCTTATTTTGCTACGATACTGTTATGGTTGGCTGTGAATAAGAACATATGAAGGACAGACCATCTGTTTCTATTTATGTTTGTTTCTTTGAGAAAGGGGCAGGTCATATAAGATTATATTCTTCTCCCTGCTCCTTTTCGGGCGTGGTGTGTTTATAGAGACATGTTTTGTAAATAATTGTTATACATTAAGTTGTAACCATGAACGGAACAAATAAAAATTAAATCAAAAATAATGAAATCAAGTATCTACACCAAAAGTAATGATTGAAAGGTGTTAGAAAAATATCACTCGCCACCGGCTTGGTCTTCAATATCAGGATACATGTATTTATGATCCTTGCAAGAATGGAAGTAGTCATCACACACAGAGGCTGCATGGGACAAATAGTTCCCAGAGTAGAGTCCTTGATATGCTGATGTGCAAGAGAGGGTGTTACAGTCAACAAGATGCAAGAATACCGGTTCAAAGCAGTATTCTGACATTAGTTAAGTTTAGTTAAGGCCTGCGTAAGCAATACACAAGACAGTCATATGTCTATCCCTCTAGATCAGGGGTGTCAAACCCAATTTCATCGCGGCCGGTTGTAACTATATAAATATATATAATATAATGTATTATATTACATTATTGCCTCTGAATTAGATTAGTATCGGATAGGATAATAACTTAGTCATTAACTACGTCTGAAAGCAGAAGTCCCTTCAGTGTGCATGTCACAAAACAAGATGCATTGTGGGACATTTAGTTTATGGGCAACCTGCTTCTGTAAAGTGGCATGTAACCGTATAATAAACGTATTGTATTCTTTGCAAGCTCTTGCGGGGCCACATAAAATGAAGTCGCGGGCCGGATTTGGCCCCCGGGCCTTGAGTTTGACACCCCTGCTCTAGATGCTGTGTCATCATGCCAGTCTTAGGAACATAGCTATAATAACTTCAACACAGTGACTCATGAGCTACTCTGATATAGAAGGAACATTCAGTATTTTACCAATAAAAAGGAAACAAAAATACTCAAGAATATATGACAAAGGGTTATCAAGTAATGTTTCTTTGAGTAGTTGGCACCTTGTATGGCAGCTCGGCCTCTATGAATGGCTGTACATTGGTAAATGCTACGCGAAGAGGGAAGAAGACATGCAGTCTAACTCCCACGTCTTTAAACCATGATCTACAAGAATATTCTGTTCGGACTTTCTGACAGGCGGCCTATGCGTTATCTACTTGCTTAATTAAAGCATCATAGCAATAGCAACAGAGTGTGTGTACCCAATAGACATTAATCAGAGTCACCAGTCATACTCTGTGATGCCGCACTTCCGTAACTCAGTGATCTGTGTTTGAGGACATGACAGCCTCAGTCTTGTTGGCTCCATTTCCTCTCACATTTCACTGGCACAAACGTAACGGCATCTTCATCTGTTCTTCAATTTTCCGCTCTTAGTACAAATCCGGATTTATAACTGCAGCTCTAAAAATAAATGTGCAACTTCCTCAGGTTATTACCAATGTCTGTCCAGAAGAAAGACTGTCGTGCATTTTCAATTCCATATAATTAAAGCCAAATCTCTCTTTCTTTATAGATGTCAAAATGAAGTGAAATTATTCGTTTTTCACCACCTGAGTTCAGCTTTTCGACACTCTCTTTTAAATACAGATATTTGTTTGTTGTGCTTCCCTGTTAATAAGATGAGATAAGATAAGAAGTACTTTATTGATACCAATTTGGGAAATGTTGGTGTTGCATCAGCATAAAAAGACATTATACAATACATATTAAAAGACTAGAAATAAACAAGAAAGTAGAAAATATACGTGTTGAATTACAAATACAGTAACAAACTATAAATAAGTTATTATATATATAAGTATGTGGGGGATGGAATATTAAATAGTTCAAAAAATAAATATTGACTTATTTATTAACAGGGAACCAAAAAAAACAATGTATTTGATATGGTGGCTTTTATTTGGGTATATAAATCGATAAACATGTGACTTTGAATCACAACATGATTTTCGAAATAAAAGCCTTGTTGACGAGACGACCCTTTGCGACACCGTGTCGGTTTTACGGCAACATGGCGGCCTGCAGCCTGCAGCAGCGGAGGCTCTGACCGTCAGTCTGAAACTTCATCATGAACACCGGGACAGACCGCACGAGACCAACAGGTCGGTAACGGGGGGTTTTGAATATGATAACAATGTGTATCCGGGGGGTTTCCGCTCCGATGTGCCGAAGCGTAGCTCATGTTCGCTGGCTTGTGTGTGCGCGGCGTGCGTATTCGTGTGGGCTCGAGCCTGCATCATGGCGACACACACCTGTCACCGGCAGGCTGAAACCGTGCCCGGTGAGCTGCTTATGGCCCCTGGGGGTCTCTGATACTGGCATACTGCAGCAGGTGAACAACGCTACACCGTGGCACGTGCAGGGGAAAAGGCTCGTGCACTGGGGAGGTCACGGGAGGTCGGTGGGCAGTTTCCGGTCTCTGCTGTCACCTGAAGCTCGCGGGCTCTGCAGCGGGAAGACCGAGGAGACACCGGGGCGAAAGGAGGAGGAGAACCGGGGGGAAGCCGGCCTGGTACCGGGAGATGGACTGTTCCAGTTTAAAGAGCTGGTGAGTGCAAGAGTTCCCTGAGTCACCTGGAGGAATGTGAAGTGTGCAGAGATTAGGGTTGCACAATAAAGAGTGTTATTGTTGCTTTTTAACAGTTCAAAGTGCCGGTGAGTTCAGGAGTTCCGGTGGCAAGAAGAAGTATTTGAACCCTTTGGAATGTCCTGGTTTTATGCCTTAGAAGTGATCTGATCTTCACTAAAGTCACAAGTATAGACAAACACAATGTGCTTAAGCTTATGACAGACACGCATGTATACTCTTTATTGAACATTTGAAGCTCTCAAGTAAGTGAACCCTTGGTAAAACCGCTTTTTGCTGTAATAACCTGTTGGACCGTTCTTCCTCACAGAACTCCTTCAGCTCAGCCATTTTCTCAGGATGTCTGGTGTGAACGACTCTTGAGTTCATTCCAAGTTTTATTTATATAGCACATTTATAAACGATTTTTGGTCGAGCCAAAGTGCTGTACATATAATAAAAGTAGCCTACAGTAGAGACACTTTACAGCAAATACAACAACCCTCTGTCCTTAGACCCTCTGTCCTTAGACCCTCTGTCCTTAGACCCTCACATCGTACGAGGAAAAACTTCCAGAGAAAACCCACAGTTTAAAGGGAACATGGGAGAAACCTCAGGGAGAGCAACAGAGGAGGGATCCCTCTCCCAGGACGGACAGACGTGCAATAGATGCCGTGTGTACATCGAAGAGATAATACATTTCACAGCATATAGACCGAATGTTAGGAAATGCACGCGTCTGTAATGAGAAGACGAATCCACGAGGATGAGGTCTGGACTGATCCACTTTAAGAGGCAGATTTTCTTTGTACTAACTAAGCCATATTTAGTGTGATTGTCCTTCTGCACCACCCACCCCCGGTTGCTGAGCTTCAGCTTCAATCACACTATCCTGTAGGAAATCATTATGAACTTTGGAACAATAAGACTGTTAAACAACTTCATAACATTCATCTGCTACTTGGTAATTATTTATCTAATATATCATTCCAATAACTTGTATATAGACTAGTATTGCATTATTCCACTTTATTTTTATTTTTTTTCCTCACTTTCTTTTTAACTATTTTTATTTTTGTATTACTTTTAATATAGTATATGTTAATTTTGTTTTAATATTTTCTGCTTAGCTGTATTATTGTGTTGGAGTAGCCTGTGACCTAAGATTTTCAACGACATAATTACTCTGTAGCTATGTTAGTTTGACAATAAAGAACCTTGAATTCATTCTTCTTCTTCTTCTGATGATGATGATGATGATGATGATGATGATGATGATGATGATGGTAAAACAGCAGAGCATCCCCACATCCTGATTGGACACTGTTCGGGGAACTAGTTGCTATAAGATATGCTCTGTATGTGAGGACTACTTTAATTCTTGCAATAAAATAAATGCATGTATCCTGATTTGAAACTCAAGCCGGTGACGAGTGAGATTCTTTTAACACATACTTTGGAACGAATGTGACCATGAATGCAGGGTATCCCAAAGGATTCACGTGTACTTTCTTTTGCCATTTATACTTGTTTTATTGTATATTAGTTGTTTCATGTTTATATTAATGTCTGAGCTTTTCATGACTGTTTTTAAAGGACATGTTATAACGTGATTCCGCTGCAGAAAGGCTCTTGGTGCTTCCCCAGCACTTTGAATGGCCTTGTGTTGAAAGCTGCTATAAAGAAACGTGCCTAAAACACTGGAATCTGCTTTCCCCTGCAGTACGAGAACCCGTGGACGATCCCAAACTTCCTGTGTGTGTGTCGGATTATCCTCGCTCCCTTCCTGGGCTACCTGATCATCGAGCAGCACTTCCACCTGAGCCTCGCTCTGTTCACTCTGGCCGGAGCCACGGACCTGGTAACTCTGACGCTTTCACTCAACGACTTTCTTTCCGTTAACGGTCGAGTGGGAACGAAGTATTTTTTGTGTTTCTCTTATTTTCCTACGGGACTGTTATGATTGGCTGTGAATAAGAAAATATGAAGGACAGACCATCTATTTATTTAGAGAAAGGGACAGGTCATAAGATTATATTCTTCTCCCTGCTCCTTTTCGGGCATGGTGTGTTTATAGAGACATATTTTTCAAACAATTATTATACTTTAAGTTGGGCATACCATGAACAGAACAAATACAAATGAAACACTCAACTTTTGGACTTTTGACATATAGAAATATTACAAAAACATATTTGCCTCCCGTTAGACGTTAGTGGTAATATTGTCAAGTAAATATTACCATAAAGTAAGACATTCTTTCTAGATAAATAGTCCACATTAAGATAGACACTTAACCTTTTATTACCCAGCTTTACTTTTCTATCTTGACACAAGATCATGAAACTAGCCACAACACAAGACAGCCTACACATGCATGCTGATAGTAATCAGGACCTCTCCAATGTGATCGATAGATCAGAATGTTAATTAAGAAGTGGCTTTGGGCAATTATCACCGTCAGGGTGAACTTCAGTGCTGTTGGCTGGGTTTAAAACCTTTAAGTTGATCCTATTTAGACCTTTTTTTAAATGATGTATTCTACTATTTCAACAATTGGACCGTTTATACATCCAAAAAACAAACACACTTTGTAGAAGCTGGAGGGCAGAAAGCATCACGTATACAGAAGTAGCCTCCTGTTAGTCATCCTGTTGCAGGATAAAGTAAAACAAGATAATTCTGTCATTAAATACTTACACAATTCTACATACACATACAGTACATGCATACATACATACAAACATACATACATGCATACATACATACATACATACATACATACATACATACATACATACATACATACATACATACACCTATTTCCAGGGTGAACATAAAATAATAAGTAAAACAAATACAAAATAAATTCCTACAAGTCCATGTTCAGATAACAAGACAGTTTCATTTCTCATCCTATTTGAATATAAACTAATAATTAAGATAATTATCATAATAGTCATAGTATTTATTATCATATGAACTTTTTTGTATCTATTTTTAATTTAATCCGAAGACACAAGGACCGGATAAAGATTTTTAAAAAAAAAACTAGACTTGAAGAGATATTTAAAAAAAAACAAAAAAGGATTTCTGATTCTCATTATTAAAATGTCTTCCTCTCCTCCTCCCTGCTTCAGCTGGACGGTTACATCGCCCGGACGTGGCCCTCTCAGAAGTCAGCGTTGGGCAGCGCTCTCGACCCATTGGCTGATAAGATTCTCGTCAGCTTTTTATACGTCAGTCTCACCTACGCTGATCTGATACCAGGTATTATACACTGTTCCACATGATGGCTTTTGCCCCCTCCTTATTATTTAATAAGTTATAATTATATATTTTTATTATAATATAATTCATTTTCTTTGATTCTTTTTTGTTTCTCAACCATTCTCTGAGTTGACCTTTGAAGCTATTGGGAGGGACCATCTCAGCTGGGAGGCTGTTCCACAAAGAGCTGCCTTTAATGGAGAGGACATTTTGTCCTAAAGTGGTCCGTCTGCGGTGGACCTCAGTCTCCTCTGGGTTCTGACCTCGTGCAGCGTCCAGTGTGTTTTTGTGAATTCCCCTTAGGGGGGGGGGGCAGTCCATGTAAACATTTATAAAAAAAACACATACTTTTAAAAGACTTAAAATGGTCAAAACTTAAGAAAGTGTGTTTGTCAGCGATGGTACAGTGGTGGTATGAATTTGGCTTTCTGTCAAATACCTTGATGGCTCTCTTATGGCGCATTTCCACGGCCTCGCCCGGTATGGCTCGTTAGGACTGGCTCACTTTATGGCGCATTTCCATTACAGTTTAGGAACTGGGCAGTAACTATAGTAACGCAGTGTAGGCGGAGCCGTGACGTCATCTTCAATGAGAACCCCAGAAAACCAACACAGCCGTTAGCTGTTAGCACTCAGAGCCACAGCTCCTCATATCTGTTCAGAAACTAGACTGAAGTGAAACAAGTCCAAACCACAGACTGCCTGTGTCATGGAGAATACAGTCGCTGCTTTATTTATGTCTGTCGGCCGTTGCTGTGAGTGTGGACGGTCGGAGCATATACAACGTTAGCTTAGCCGATCTCCATTCAGAAAACACGCATTTTAAAGGTGTTTCTCTGCCGTCTGTCTGCAGACTCGTCAAAGCATTAATTCATGGTTCTTACTAACCGGTATCAGTATGTTGTTACTTCGGCATCATTTAGAAACGTGTATTACAATTAAATCACCGTCAAATATGTTCATCTTGTTGTAGTTGTAGCCCCCTTGCCAGCGATTCTCTCTCTAGTTGAGCATGCTCAGCCCGACTCAGCCTGGTTGTTCCTGGCCCTAGAGCCACGATTTTATGGGGCCATAGAAACTGTGAATTAGGACCCGCTAGCCGGTACTAGGCCAAGTGGAAACGCAACCAAGAACGGGCCCCGCACGGCTCGGCACGCTTAGAGCGAGCTCCCCGCTGCCGTGGAAACGCGCCATTATTCACAGTCTGTGTTCTGTTTCAGCTCCGCTCACAGCTCTCGTGATCGCCAGAGACATCGGTCTGATAGCTGCCGTCTTCTGGGTTCGATACAAGACTGTACCTCCGCCGGTGAGACACTTCTCTCCACACACACACACACACACACACACACACACACACACACACACACACACACACACACACACACATGTTGATGTCCTCTGCTACAGGAGAGGAAGGAAACACATGCACTGATTCCCTCTGTTCTTTCCTCCAGGTGACTCTGAGCAAGTTCTTTAATCCCTGCTACACCACAGCACAGCTCAAGCCCACACTCTTCAGCAAGGTGACACACACACACACACACACACACACACACACACACAATCTCTCTCTGCGCTGAATTTTGAACATGTCTGTGCTCCAGTCGACAGTTAGCCATGTTGCCATGGTAACACGTATGTGGGATTATTATTTTATTTAGTGTTAATATATAATCTGGCTCTTCCCGACCTGTGCACGAAATGTAAACCCTGCCACAGCGCCGAGATGGTATCTTCATCTTAATCCAGAGCT
>NC_047517.1:37263199-37298401 GCF_902827115.2 Pseudochaenichthys georgianus | reverse complement strand
CACTGAGCCAGTTGCTCAAACAGACAAGCCTGTCGGTGAAATGCCGCTCCTCTGTCTTCATAACAGTCAAAGCACGAGACTGAAGTTCCCACAGGGGTCAGAATAATGCGCTGCGATGTGCAGTCGACCCGTCGGCTGCGATCCGAATGATCTCACGGAGCCCCTCGTCCTCCACGATGTTGAACTGTAGCCCCCATTTAGCTATCGCTGCTGTTGTCCCGGCGTCTCTCCGGCAAACTTTCAAGCGTGGTCTGCTGAGCATCGGCTGTGAGCCTGGCTCGCTGTTTAACACCTTTCCTTGTATCCATATCTCTCGCTAGAATCTCCCACCATCCAACTAACAACAACAACGTCAAGCCTTTGGGCTCTGAGACTACGGGGCGGGCCGAGGACAAATACACATGCGTTAATCGCACGTTAAAATAATTAGTGGCGTTAAAAACTGTTTGCTTTATTAACGTGTTAACTTGACAGCCCTATTTATTACATGTGAGGTTTATAACAAAGCTCTGAAGCCGCTTCAGCCATGAATCTACGTATTTACTATATTTTCATACGGCTGCTTAATTAATTGCCATATCACTATGTTGCAATATTCAAATTGCAGACAGCATAATATGTTAAAGCTAAAAATGTGATGCAACATTCTGAATTGAGTATTGTCGAGCTGCAGAGGCATACAGATCATTAGTTCAATGGTAATGTTGTAAATATGATCGTGCCATCCTATAATAACCCCAGTATCAGTCAGAATGATGGATTAAACGTGCACGTTGTGTTGCAGGTATATCACCGCGGTGACCACAGCGGCGTCGGGCTACAGCTACTGGCACTACGGGCGAAACACTGTCAAAGTGCTGAACACCAGATCACTGTGAAAGAAAGACTCTGATCAGACGGACGGATGGTCGCCAGGAGCTCCAGACACCAAGTAACCGTGACAACCCATTTATGAGTCGCCATGACAATGACATGCCATAACCAACCGAGGACGCAGATGTTTTTTTTCCTGCAACACCACAAACACCCAGCAGCTGCTCTGACACTCGCACCGGAATACCATCCACACACACACACACACACACACACACACACACACACACACACACACACACACACACACACACACACACACACACACACACACACACACACACACACACACACACACACACACACACACACACACACACACACACACACCACACACACACACACACACACACACACACACACACACATGTCGAGTGTACTGTATGATAAGTGATCTGGTAAGAGCTTCTAGTTTTTCTTAGTTTTTCAATCAAGACGTTGCAACGTCAACATTGTCAGTTTTGTAAACCTATGATTAAATGAAAAAAAATTCAGCTGGGTCTCTGTGTGTGTGTGTGTGTGTGTGTGTGTGTGTGTGTGTGTGTGTGTGTGTGTGTGTGTGTGTGTGTGTGTGTGTGTGTGTTGTGTGTGTGTGTGTGTGTTGTGTGTGTGTGTGTGTGTGTGTGTCGTAAGATTAAATACACATGTTTAATCTAACGACACACAAATCTGACAGTTTATCCATTTTGGAAGCAGAAGCTGTTAATTAATTGATCAATTAATAGCAATGTCACCAGGGTGTAAATTAAGAATCATCTTAAGCTATTTTCTTGCCTTAAATTGACTTGTTGCAGCGTCTTCAGCGTACGTATTGTTTTATATCACACTAATACTACATTATTTCTGTGTTTTAGACTCCCTTTGGGGTCAGGGAAACTAAGGGTACTTTTCTGACACTTAACATTTAAGAAACGGCAGAATAATCCCTGGTAAAAGATAATAGCATATTGCTGAAGCCCCAGGAGAAAACCCCGAACTCGATGCATCTGGTGAACACCTACACATCACAGATCTAAAGCTGCTGCCATGTTCACATCACATGGTTCAGTCCCCAGTGACGCCGATACAAAAACACATCTTTAAAAAGCTTATTTTCTTTTAACTGTTGAACCTCCTAAAATCATTATACGTTTAAAATGTGTTTTAACTTTGAAACGACGGAAAGGTTCTCAATACGCCAAACCTTTGTAAGTGCTAGTTTATCTTAACATCTGTTCCTCAGGGGCTGCTGTGAGATCTGAGTCGTCTGCTTATTCCCTCCCGCTGCAATGCCCACGTTCTTCCCGCCTAAAGATCAGTACGCCGGAGGGCCTTCAGAGAACCAGCCGCTGCACTCCTCTGGCGCTCGCCCTGCGTCTGACCCCGCTTCCTATTCTCCCCTCAAGCAACGGTAAAGCGCCGTGAGCGAAGCGTCCCCGAATAACCCGCTCAAATCTCCTGCTTTCTTCCAAGCGATTCGGTTTTACTTCTGACCGCGTGCCGATGACTGCCGGGCTCACATTTGTTTGCGTGGCCTTGTGTGGGAAGTGTGCTCATTATGTCTTCACTGGATCGTCGGTGTCTCGTTCTCAATGAGGGAGTCATCGCAGGGAACAAGTGTGTTTTCTTACTGCCATACACGCTTTGCTTTACTTGTTGGTGTTTATGGTCAGAAGTGCTCAACAAAGGCACATTGTTTGAATTATTTTGACTATAGTTAAAATCAGAAGAACATATATTTGAACCCTCCTGTTGTCTTCGTTTCCCCTTACTTTGGTGTTCGCGGTGACATGTGACCGGTCCTGTTTTAACTGCTATTCCATTAACACACAAACATTAATCATCACCACATTTCATTTAACACCTGTGTGTGTGTGTGTGTGTGTGTGTGTGTGTGTGTGTGTGTGTGTGTGTGTGTGTGTGTGTGTGTGTGTGTGTGTGTGTGTGTGTGTGTGTGTGTGTGTGTGTGTGTGTGTGTGTGTCATCCAAAGTTCAATGAAAGTGTTGATCAGCAATTTAATATGTTCAAATGTCTCCTGTGAAGGATGTCATGAAGCCTGAATGCAATCGAATGTAAAACTAAAAAGATGAAAGTAGTAAATCGGTCAGATTTGACCCGACGACAACAGGAGGGATTTAATGGATTATCACAGACTGGTTCTTCTTAAAGTCAGGAGTCTGTTTTGAAATCGCCCAGATGCTATACATTAAATTAAACACCCCGAATTCAATGAAAGTAATACAGCTTTATTTATTAAGCACTTTAAAACCTGCCGACCAAAGTGCTGTACGGTCAAATAGACGAACACAAAATCACACAGCTCACACACCATAAAACAAGTACAAGTAAAAGCAGCAATCTAAAACATGTCGATACGCTAAGGAGAAGAGGTCAATGTAATGTACATTTTTATTGCAAAGAACATTAATTAAATGCAATAACCACAATGAAATATAAAAACCTCTTATTCCGACATAAAAACATTAAAAAAAAGAAAGATCAAATCTAGAACAACAGGACGGTTAAATTAGTGAAGTTCTGCTGCATCCGATCCGATAATTACTAAGTCCATTTGGGAAAGTTTATAGTTTGGACCAAGCCCCCCAGGTTCCTCATGCTGAGTTTGGGGAGGGGTCTTTTTAATTAGATGCATGCTGCGAGGAGGGGTCTTTAATTAGCAGCGCCTCAGAGCGGACCCAGCTGCACGGATCATGATTGACAGATATCTTTGATTCCCTCTGGGTCGCTGTCTGTGAAGAGATTTAGACGCAGAGTCAACACGACGATAGATGCATGAATAATGAAATGTATCCCAGAGTTGTGGTGAGAGTCAGGCTTCCTAGTTATACACCTTTTAGGAGAGACTTGTTCATTATAATTATCATCTGAAACTTGCAGCTTCTAATTTAAAAGCATGCATACTTTGAAGTGGTCGGTCATTCTTCAGATATTCTTGAAACCATATTACACTGTTTCGAGCAGCGGTGTCAAACTCAAACACACAGTGGGCCAAAATGAAAAAGTGGGTACTAGTGGAGGGCCGGAGTGGTTCAATGTTTATTGCAGAACTTATTGAAATGAACTTATTGCACAAATTAAACCTGGAACTAACAAAGCTTACATTATTGCCTATAAAAACAACATTAAATAATCAGTTGCAGTCATTTCTCATGGCTCTATCTGCAGCTTCTCTGAGTCATTTCTTATGAGTACATTTCTCCACAGGCCAACAGCAGCTTCAAAGAAACTATTTCCCTCAAAGAACAAACCAAACATGCCCTGTTGTCGTGAGAGAGAAAGTGCAGAAGGAAGCATCCATTGAACTCAGTGTGCTGCTCTGAGATGCTAGTTCAGACACTTGGCGTCTCATCAGGGTGCAAGGTCATCAATGTTTGGGCTCTGAGCGGAGGAGACCCTCAGGATGGAGTGAAGGTGCAATATACCGGCGGGCCAGATCTAATAGGAATTAGAAATTATCCTGCGGGCCGAAATTAAATCCACCAAGGGCCTGATTTGGCCCCCGGGCCTTGAGTTTGGCCCCCCTGGTTTAAATCAATCAATCAATTAGCCTAACATTGCTTTTTATCGTTGTCATATTGAAGAGTAATCGATGCCATGATTTCAGGAAATGACTCACTTTCCTTTTGATATTTGAGCAGATTGAATGTGTCATGGAAGGATTTGTATTTGTTGTTACGACAGGAGTTCCTTTCAGACAGCAATACATGTACTCTGTTTGAAATGTACAGGGATTGCTGAAGTATGCATGATAGAGATATTAATGAGAGGAAATATTACGCCCAGTTTCTAGGTTCATATTTGAATGTTGTGCTTCTCCCAGACAACTCCAAAAAGCGTTAAAGGGCATCTTTAAGGAAGCACTGCAAGGCCTTTCTCCACCACTAGATGGAAGAACCAGAAATGTGAAGACACTCTTTTTTTCACTTACCTCTTTGCTATTTTCATATTGGATCATAAAGCACATCTCTCTGATTACTGCTGCATACAAATAGTCATTAAGACTAAAATAATTCTCAGCGCATTTAGCACCGAATGATTGACAGGTATTCAAAGTGGTTCTCCCTGCAGTCATTACTATCTCATGCTGCAGTGTTTTTAGAGGAATGTCAGTGAGCTGAGATGCGCACCAACCTACATTGTAAATTAAACTATGTGATTAAATAAACCTCAATTTTAGGTGATCAAAAAAAAGTGTCTAAACTAAACATAATGAAATTTGTCTTGAGGTTTTCTTTCTAAAATGTGTTAAAATTCTTGTAAGAAAAAACATCAAAGGTGCAATTATCCCGCCCGTTGGTCAATAACTCAATAAATACATTATTGGCTTACTAGAATGCTCAAGCAGCCATTTAGTGAGAGAAGCGGCATGCTTTCTCTCAAAGAGACGGCAGAAATAAATGCGGAGACGCTAGTTTCAGAGAAGTAAATAACCTGGTTACAGCCCCCATGTTTCTTTATTTGTCTTCATTCTTCGTCTGTCAGTCAGTGTTGATCCGGTGTATCTCGTGGCGTAATTGTGCTTCCATTTTTGACAAGACATCCCCGGAAAAACAAAGCTCCAGATCTCCGGAGACCGCCCTTGTTTGGAGAGGTTTGAAAGTATAACACAGTGATACAGATGCTTTAGAGATGGAGGCGAGAGAATGAGCTTCACACTTCACAGACGGCTGAATCACTCTAACAAGGACACATTTTGGATCTGTGCTTATGTCAGCTCGGCCCTCCGGCTGCCGCTCGCTGCAGTCAGCCCTCCATCAAGTGAGTCAACGCTGCTCCTGCAGAGATAAAACACGCCTAAATCTGCTCCACAGCATCTCAGGATACTCTCTGGTAACACTTAGTACACGGAGAAAGGCCAAAATCAGCACAAAAGCTTTATCGTGCTTTAGTATTGGTTTCCTGTTAAGAAAGATAGATGGATGGGTATGTAGATAGGTAGGTGGATGGATGGATGGATGGATGGATGGATGGATGGATGGATATATATATATATTGGTAGGTAGGTAGGTAGGTAGGTAGGTGGATGGATGGATGGATGGATGGATGGATGGATGGATAGATGGATGGATGGATGGATGGATAGATAGAGAGAGATAGTTGGATGGATGGATAGGTAGATAGATAGATAGATGGATGGATGGATAGATGGATGGATGGATGGATAGATAGAGAGAGATAGTTGGATGGATGGATAGGTAGATAGATAGATAGATGGATGCATGGATAGATAAATGGATGGATAGATAGATGGACAGATGGATAGATACAGTAGATAGGTAGATGGATGGATAGATAGATAGATAGATAGATAGGTGGATGGATGGATAGATAGATAGATAGATAGATAGATGGATAGATGGATGGATGGATGGATGGATACTTAGATACTTTATTAATCAAATTGGGAAATTATTTTTGTTACAGGACCAGTATGTTCAACATTAAAATACAAATACTTAAAAAGTGGACAGTTAACAATTACAAATAAAATAAAAATGAAAAATAGTAACATTCTGGATAAAATACAAACAATTCTGGATTAAAGGTAGACTGCTTTAGTTCCCACTTACAGCCCAAAAAGCTTACTGCGTTTTACTTGAACTCCTTTTAAAGAAATCAGTCATCCTTAAGACTGCTAATCATCTGCAGTTTGAATACTAAATCATCATGCTGAAAAGACTCTTTGATATCCCCCGTATCTACAATGAAATGCTCAATAAACGATTCTGCGTCGTTTTCGTTGAGCGATCTTGATGCTGCTTGTATTTTGTAAAGATCAATCAAGGATGTTTTTGAGCTCTTTGTCTACTAACAACATTTCAGTGTGAAGACCTGATACCTTGTGAACGGAGGATATCTGCCTCCTTTCACAATCCTACACACTTGTAAGCACTTCGTGGCAAACAAGAAGTCATTGAATGCTTTTTAAGTTACAAATCAGAATTTAAAACCCCATACAGGTACATCGCGGCGACCCCTCATCCTCATCCGACCTCCCACTTCAGTCTTTCATCAGTTCTGGCTGTTCCAAGATTTCCAACACTGACACCAAAGCCTCTCTCCAGGAGATCTGAAGGCAAGCGTTCAACCCTTTGAAGGCTTCAAGAGGATAAGATCTGAAATGATGAAGCGTAGATATGCTCGACCTGCTCTTAAGACAAAACGCTTTTCAAAATCATGCATCCCCTCTGCACTCAAACTTTAAAATTCTTGATCGTTTTTTATTTGTTTTAACTTGATTATTTATTTATTTATTTATTGTGATGCTATGAAATTACTTATCGTGTAAATTGGAATGAGCCACATCTCTGCTCCCGGGTGGATCTGTGTGTTATCTTCATGTATGTTCCTGCCCGTCTACATGTCATAAGCTGCTCACACCCAGTTGCCCCTTGCGGGATTCATAACGTTGTTGATTGATTGATTGGTTGATTGATTGATTGGTTGATTGATTGATTGATTGGTTGATTGATTGATGATTTGGCATGGAAACAGTGGTCAACAAATCTAGACCGCCATTAAATTAGGCACTTACTTAGACGATGAATGTTTCCATATCCAGGATAGATCAGTGTTGGGTCCTAGATTTCCATAACAATGGATAGATAGATGGATGGATGGATGGATAGATGGATGGATATATATATATTGGTAGGTAGGTAGGTAGGTAGGTAGATGGATGGATAGATGGATGGATGGATGGGTGGATGGATGGATGGATGGATGGATGGATGGATGGATGGATATATATATATTGGTAGGTAGGTAGGTAGGTAGGTAGATGGATGGATAGATGGATGGGTGGATGGATGGATAGATGGATGGATGGATGGATATATATATATATATATATATTGGTAGGTAGGTAGGTAGGTAGGTAGGTAGGTGGATGGATAGATAGATGGATGGATGGATGGATAGATAGATGGATGGATAGATAGATAGATAGATGGATGGATAGATGGATATATAGGTAGGTAGGTAGGTAGGTAGGTAGGTAGGTAGGTGGATGGATGGATGGATGGATGGATAGATAGATAGATAGATTTTGTACACTTCGAAGGAGGTTGGTAGAGCATTCATTGAGACGATGATAGTCAGTCATTGTCTCAGAGCTGTACATGAAGATGGGTTCAACAGTTGTCCTTCACAGATATAGTTTCAATGGGTCAGATCTGCTTGTGTTTTCCTGCTTATAGAGTGGTGCAGGAAAGAGTCCTCAAACCCGGAAATTACTTATTACTTCCGGTTTCCTCGTCTTGAACATCTGACGGCTTTTTAGGGAGAAGAGCAATTAAAATAAGTATTTTCTAAAGGCTTTTATCTTAAGGATAAGGGTGCTGCTGGCACAACATCCTGTGCTGTTGACATCGTTGGCAGAAACCAGTAAACATGTCGGCATTTCTCATTTCTTCGCTGCTCAGTGGGATCGTTTCCTTTCAAATGTGAGCAGGCACAAAGACTCTGAACCGAACTTCACTTCAAACTCGACTGGTTATGAAACCTGCGCTGAATCAGAGTCCTTATGGTCCTTACAGCAGGCCTACACAGCAGCACCAGTACTAATCCATATGGGCACTATAGCCACACACACACACACACACACACACACACACACACACACACACACACACACACACACACACATGCTCGCACACACTTGCGTCTTTTCTGGTCCTGAAATAGCTCTCAGCCTCCCACTCTCCCTTATATAAGCTCTGAGCACTGGTGGTGAAGACTGGGGCGTGTGCAAGTTTGTGTGTGCGTGTGTGTTAGCGCATGTGCTTGTTTATGTGTGTGTGTGCACGTGTGCGCCTCTGTCTGTGTGAGTGCCAGCAGTGTGTGGGCAGCAGGAGTGTCTTGAGTCTTATATGTGTGTGTGTGTGTGTGTGTGTGTGTGTGTGTGTGTGTGTGTGTGTGTGTGTGTGTGTGTGTGTGTGTGTGTGTGTGTGTGTGTGTGTGTGTGTGTGTGTGTGTGTGTGTGTGTGTGTGTGTGTGTGTGTGTGTGTGTGTGTGTGTGTGTGTGTGTGTGTGGAAACATTCGCCTGTGTGTTTCTGTCAGTGCGGAAATTTGGAAAAACACATTCGTAGAGAAAAAAATCCAGTTTTTATCTCCAAAATGCAGCTTTTAGTGAGACAGTGGTACAGGTGGGAAGGGGCCCTATTACGCTCATCGTCAGGTGTATATCAGTATGTAGTGTCTCTACTGGGACACGTCTCCATGCTTTAATGTTCAAAAAGCTTTTTTTTTGTCTCATACTGTCTGTGCTGCAGCACCTCTTTTCACCCTCCGTCTGAAATCAGAGCCCAGTCTGCTCTGATTGGTTAGCTGGCTTGCTCTGTTCTGATTGGTCAACCGCTTAGCGATGTCCCGCCCCTTAGCACCCGGCATCACATACCGGGTGTTTCTCAATGTCGAGTAAAGCTGCTCCAGAGCCACTATTTCAAGCATACTACGTCATCGAGTGCCGCCGAAGGACTGTTCCAATGTCCAGCATACTTGGAATTCTACCGAGCCTGGCGTACTTCGTAGCGAGACATTTCGAGGCTGCACATGTGTAGACTCCGCGGTCTTAAAATCCCCACAATGCTTTGCGCACGGAGCAATTCCCCCAAATCTGTGGCGGAAAATGTAAGGCCTCTCATATGACGCACACCTGCACACTTGCTCGCCTGTTCCACTCTTCGTTTTCCGAATGCCAGGAAGTATTCTTGCCTCGCTTCTGAAGCAAGTGACTCGGAAGACATGTGCTACCAAGCAAGCGTACTCGACATTGAGAAACAGCCGCTATGTGTTGGAGTACTAGCTAATAGAAGCATTTCAGGCAGGGGGCGAGTGTGTGGGACGGAAACTCCCTATGGAGGGAGCACAGGGATTTGTACGTGCACTAAACCCTGTATAACACTACAGGAGAGGGAAGCCTAAAGCTTCTAAAGGGTTTATGTGGAAGGAAAACAATTCTCCTTTCTCTATTTTCAGAATAATACTCTTTGTGATAGAAGAAGTCTGCAGTGTATCTGTTCCACTAAGACACTCTGGTACACGTCTTCCTCTCCTTCACAATTTCTGCCGATCTTGTCTTTGTGTGACCAGCTGCCTCTGTTGCAGAAGGACCTTGTGGATTGAAGGCTTTTATAAACTGTGTCTACTTGCTGAAAGAATCTCAAGGAAGTGTGAATATGTGAGAGGAAAAACAATATTGAACAATCTCCACCTTTTTACGATGAATGTTTTTGTTAAAACTGGCGAGAAACTGGATATAATTATCCTTATTCAAGATTATCCAACCAGTTTTTTCGGAAATGAATCCCCGAATGTTACGTTATGGACTCCTTAATGCAAATTGATCAGAAACATTTTGAACCTGATCCAACATAATACAAACCCTCCTTCCTTTCCTCCGCCTAGCTCACACGTGTCAAACTCAAGGCCCGGGGGCCAAATCTGGCCCTTGGTGGATTTAATTTCAGCCCGCGTGATAATTTCTAATTCCTATTAGATCTGGCCCGCCGGTATATTGCACGCACACCTTCCCTCCATCCTGAGGGTCTCCTCCGCTCAGAGCCCAAACATTGATGACCCTGCACCCGAGATGAGACGCCAAGTATCTGAACTAGCATCACAGAGCAGCACACTGAGCAACCCTGTCTCCTAAATATTACGTTCCCACAGAACTAAACTGCATTCTCAATTACGTTGAGCAAGAAACGTATTTTCTCCCACGTTACGTTTGTTATGAACGTATCTTAAATACGTTTATATCTTTGCTATTTATTGTCTTGCTTATAATAATGATAATAGTCATTTATAAATATCATTTTAGAGCACACATTTGAAATCAGTAGGCGAGGCTGTAATTTCTCCAGCTGTTACTCTCATGAGCGAGGCAGAACATAATAGTTTTTAACATGCCAAAAAGCTGATGTGTCGTTTATTGCTCCTCAAACGTTAAAACAAATCCACTTACGTGTTTCTGTACTTCCTCTAAGAAGAAAGGACAGTATCAGAAGATCTCTGTGACGCCAGATGTGGTGTTGTTAATGCGATATGATATCCGAAAAACATTTCAGTTTAGGATGGCCGAAGACACGACACTACCCATAATCCCCAGCTATCGTTTGGGACTACAGTCCCGTTGACAAACCCCGTGACAAACCCAAGCTCTGTGATTGGATGTTGGAGTGGCAGTGCGCCAAGGTTACGCCGAGCGTCAAGCTCTTTGAAATAGAACGAAACCACGGCAGACTATTCAAAACTGGACTCGAACGCCCCCCCAGAACTACACATGCTGGCTATTGTGTTTAGCAACATGTTCTCTATGGCACGTCTCTACTGGGAATTGTAGTTTTAAAAGACGTTTTTGTTTTTCCAAAAATTAGAAGTTGACAGTATTAAACTGTGTACAGCCCTGGAGGTTTAGGCGATAGGAAGCACATTGGTGTGTACACATTTAAAACATGTAATTACCACATGGGTGAAAATCGCTTGTATCCATAATGGGCAGCATTAATTCTACTCCACTACAATTCAGAGGTTAACCTGGTATTTTTACTCCATTACATTTACTTTAGCAACTCTGCAGATTCTGATTAATGATGTGGAATATAAACAACCCTTAAATCAGACTAAAATTCAGGGAAAGGTGATTGTCAAGTGGCAACAATCAGGCGAGATATTTGATAGTTGGTGCTTGAGAAGACGAAACATGTATCTGCAGATCTTTATAAAGTATATTCATTACTCGTTATTCTCTACTAATAGTTAATTACAAGACATCTATCAATATGTGTGTACCTCCACCATTAAACTGTCAAATTCTGCACATTTCTTATACTATCTACATACATAAGAGTATAATTAATGTCTATAATATCAGTTAAAATAAGTGCTTCAACATAGTTAACATTGCAGGAAAGCAATACATTAGACGTTAAGTACTTTGTCAGGCTTAATATTTATCTGTAGATAGATACCCCCAACGTGTTTTTCTTATTTGAAAGAAGACCTTAACCTAAAGTATTATTTACTGTTTAAATAGAGGTTAATTAGTTTGTATGTTTTGCACATCCTCCTATTAATATCTTTGTACATCCTGCACTAAACTGTTTTATTGTAGAGATCACTTACAGTATCTTCTTGATTTTGTATATTCTATATTTCTATCACAGACCTTCTACTTTCCTCCTATGAAAGTATGTACTCTTAATATTTTTTTCATCAAATAACATTATTCAACAAAAATAATTCAATAACTTGCTTTAACCACTAGGCGGTGCACACAAGGTACACACAGCATACTAATAATAACTTTGTATTAGGACACTTATGTATGTATAACATCTGAATATGTGTAGTTTTATTCATGTTTTTACATAATTTTACAGGATATTGCTATACTATTTCTCATGCTTTACTTCTACACATTAATATCTGATTTGTAAAACATCACAGACAGAAAGGCATATCCGCCATTTAATGGTAAGCTATTGAAATTGTGATTCCATAGATGTGTCTCCCATCACTCAAATTCCCTGACTATTCTCTCAACTCAGTATTTACATTCTTATATTCAAAGAAAATCAGTCCTTTTCTATCAGCTGTGCACCGTTATGGTGTAAATGTAACCTATCTACCAATTGGATCAAATATAAAAGTCAGCCGAATTAGTATTGATACTGCAAGGAGACGTATTTTGTGAAAAGAAATGCAAGGTGTTGTTTAATTGTTGATATATTTATGATCCACGTCACATATTCAGTTTTGGCGGCAGTTCTCCTGTTTGTCTCTCTCATCGTGGCTCTATAAATAAAGAACTACAGCAGATGTGTAATATTTAATGCAGCCGAACTGTGTATTACAATGCCGTTATGTGATGACCTCCAAAGAGAAAAGCAAGAACACTCGGAATAAAGTATTATTATTATTTTATTTTTTTCGGATATCATATGGCATTAACATCATATCCCAACATGCATTGCGGCTAAACATCCAATCAACGAGCTTCAAGCTGAGGATCTTGGGTAATCTGTTCAGTGGGTTTGTGTGTATCCTCAAAATGTCCCTTATAGGCTTACGTCTGTTTCCGGTGACTTTATTTACGGCTAAAAAGCCCAAGATTATAGAATTAAACGAATAAATAAAAACAAGGATAATTGTGTGTTATTGTTGAGTAAATAAGGAAAAAAAGATTTTCAAAAATATAGATTTCAGTATTTTGAGGCTCTAAGCCCCATTTCTTTTCCTCAAAAAAAGTCCGACATTATACGATTTAAAATAAAAACACTGGCATGTAATTTACGTTAGAATAAATAGAATGGTTTTGAATAATAGATGAGAGTAAAATCTACGTCACTTTATGGCCCCGCCCACATTTGGGGAAACCAACGCTGTCATTTGAACGGCGATCAAGCCTGAAGCCACAGAGCTCTTCTGATACTGTCCTTTCTTCTTAGAGGAAGTACAGAAACACGTAACTCTGGATTTGTTTTAATGTTTGAGGTGCAATAAACGACACAGCAGCTTTTTGGCATGTTAAAACTATTATGTTCTGCCTCGCTCATGAGAGTAACAGCTGGAGAAATTACAGCCTCGCCTACTGATTTCAAATGTGTGCTCTAAAATGATATTTATAAATGACTATTATCATTATTATAAGCAAGACAATAAATGGCAAAGATATGTAGAAAATAAACATATTTAAGATACGTTCATAACGAACGTAACGTAGGAGAAAATACGTTTCTTCCATCCATCCATCTTCTCCCGCTTATCCGTGGTCGGGTCGCGGGGGTAGCAGTTCCAGCAGAGAGCCCCAAACTTTCTTTTCCCTGGCGACATCAACCAGCTCTGACTGGGGGATCCCCAGTGTTGGGAAAGTTCACTTTCTACATGAACTAGTTCAGTTCACAGTTCACACATTTTAAAATGAACTAGTTCAGTTCATAGTTCATAATTCAAAATGTTGAACTAAAGTTCATGGTTTCAAAAATGAACTAATTTATAGTTCATCGTTCTTTTTTCAATACGTTGCTGCGAGCTATCATTTGTCTCCTGTACGATGTTAATGGGCCATTTCAATGTTTACAATATCCTCAGAGGGCCGTACAAGTTATTGACCTCTGCTTAAAAAAACTAAAATCACAGCCCATTCATTTCATTCTGTGCAAAGAAAAAGCAACCTCTTCATCCAGATATCTCACCATGACTCGCGTATGCATGCACGTGCAGGGTGTGGCGTGACCACAAAAACAGAAAGATAATTTATGGACACAAGATGTGTGCAAATGTATTTAGTTTCCTATCCATGTGAACATGATTTAAGTGGGGGGGGGACCTAACCTCCTCTAGGGGGGTCCGGGGGGCATGCTCCCCTGGGAAGATTTGTTGCACTTTGAGAGCAACATTAGGAGATCTATGGACACATCTCTCAACACCCAAACACAACTGTAAGCAGATTTTCTTTTAATGTATGGATATTTGACAAATCACTCCCCTTTCAAACTGTATTCTTCTTTATTAATAACTGTCATATAGTATTTTATACCTGTTTACTTTATTCTCTTATTTTTTTTATAACTATAATGATCATATAAAGATGGGCCTTTACCTCACTGGTTGTAGACAAAGCTTCTTATATTCGTTAGCATAGCTAGCTAACCAGATGCTAATGATAACAACAAAGTTATTGACTGTATGACAGATGAGCAGATCGCCACTGGGCTTTCAACTAAAGACACAGACACGCAGAAACTGCGGCATGTGTATGGACTTATCGGTACTGCAATTTCTGAAGTGCTGGAGTGGCGTTCTGGTGCTCTCGTCAGAACTGCACCCCTGTCAGTCGAGATATATACCACGTGATGACACGTTAGGCTCGTGTTGTGTTCAAGGACCCTGACCTTGGCCAGGAAAAACAGGCACTCGCTTGTTTCATTTTTTTATTTTTTGCGTGTGTTTATAAATTACCTCGAGGGCCGTACCAAATTGTCTCGCGGGCCGTATACGGCCGGAGGCCGGAGGTTTCCCACCCCTGCCGTAGAGTCTCACTCTGAGCGAGTGCTGCTGCAGAGCTCTGCTCTCGGCTTCGTCCATACTAATTCATTCATTCATTCAATGCTCGCCGGTTCCGCGGTTCCACATTGTTTGTTGTGAGGAGTCTGATATATTTAGTATATTTATATTTTAGTGCGACAGCCAGGGGTGACAGGCGCGTACGTGTCACAGGCAGCTTGCTGTTGCCAGATTGGGTGGTTTTCCGCATTATTTTGAAGCCTGTTTACGGTGTGTTTTAACTGGGTTTTCGGCTGAAAGGCATATGAAACGCCGTTATAATACAGTGCTGAGAATGAACGCACTTTTGAACGCCGTTATACAGCGCTGAGAATGAACGCGTTCTCAATTACGTTCATCTAGCGGAAATACAGTACGTTCAGTTCACGTTCGCCCAAAATATGAACGCGTTCATGAACGATCGTTCATTGAACGCGTTCAGGTACATCACTGGGGATCCCAAGGCGCTCCCAGGCCAGCGAAAAGATATAATCCCTCCACCTGGTCCTAGGTCTACCCCTTGGTCTCTTCCCAGCTGGACGTGCCTGGAACACCTCCCTAGGGAGGCGCCCAGGTGGCATCCTAACTAGGTGCCCGAACCACCTCAACTGGCTCCTTTCGACGCGAAGGAGGAGCGGCTCAACTCCGAGTCCCTCCCTGATGACCGAACTTCTCACCTTATCTCTAAGGGAGACACCAGCCACCCGGCGGAGGAACCCCATCTCGGCCGCTTGTATCCGCGATCTCGTTCTTTCGGTCATGACCCATCCTTCATGACCATAGGTGAGGGTAGGAACGAAAATGGCCCGGTAGACAGAGAGCTTTGCCTTCCGGCTCAGCTCCCTTTTCGTCACAACGGTGCGGTAAAGCGACTGCAATACCGCTCCCGCTGGTCCGATTTCTTGCTAAACGTAATTGAGAATGCAGTTTAGTTCTGTGGGAACGTAATTTTTAGGAGACAGGGTTGCACTGAGTGTAATGGATGCTTCCTCCGACAACAGGGCATGTTTGTTTTTTTCTTTGAGGGAAATAGTTTTTTTGAAGCTGTTGTTGGCCTGTGGGAAAATGTAATCATAAGAAATGAATGCAACTGATTATTTAATGTTTAATGCTGTTTTTATAGGCAATAATTTAAGCTTTGTTAGTTCCAGGTTTAATATGTGCAATAAGTTCATTTCAATAAGTTCTGCGATAAACATTGAACCAGTCCGGCCCGCGACTAGTACCCATTTTTTTATTTTGGCCCACTGTGTGTTTGAGTCTGACCCCCCTGGTCTAGCTGCGTCTTTGTGCAGGCAGCCGTAACACCGTCCGATGCTTCTGCCGTGTTCCTGAAGCAAAGCGTCTGCTGCGTCTTTCTCTCTTTCGCATTGTTATCAGGACCAAACCGCCTTTGTACGGTTTTTGTTTTCGTAAATGCGAACTCCTCGTTGCCCTTAATCTGATGCAGCAGGTGTGAAAAGACTGCACCTTGTCTCTGCTATACATTCACAGGTTTGGATATTTGGCTACAACTGGCCCTGCTTCATGACACGTGTCTTTGTATGCATCGCAGTGTGAGGGTGGAGGAGGCTGCAGGCTGGGGAGAGTGTGTGTGCTGTGTCGTACTCGTGTGTCGAGTTCAGGGTCATACGGTTGCATTGGCACAGGGTATGTTATCTGGTATTATAAAGTGTGCATGTGGAAATCAATATGTCCTGTGTGCGAGTGCGTAGGCTGTGTGTTAAATTAGACACTGTGTCCCCTCTTCTTCATGTCTCTTCTACATCAACATGTGTCCCCTCTTCTTCATGTCTCTTCTACATCAACATGTGTCCCCTCTTCTTCATGTCTCTTCTACATCAACATGTGTCCCCTCTTCTTCATGTCTCTTCTACATCAACATGTGTCCCCTCTTCTTCATGTCTCTCCTACATCAACATGTGTCCCCTCTTCTCCATGTCTCTTCTACATCAACATGTGTCCCCTCTTCTTCATGTCTCTTCTACATCAACATGTGTCCCCTCTTCTCCATGTCTCTTCTACATCAACATGTGTCCCCTCTTCTCCATGTCTCTTCTACATCAACATGTGTCCCCTCTTCCCCATGTCTCTTCTACATCAACATGTGTCCCCTCTTCTTCATGTCTCTTCTACATCAACATGTGTCCCCTCTTCTTCATGTCTCTCCTACATCAACATGTGTCCCCTCTTCTTCATGTCTCTTCTACATCAACATGTGTCCCCTCTTCTTCATGTCTCTTCTACATCAACATGTGTCCCCTCTTCTTCATGTCTCTTCTACATCAACATGTGTCCCCTCTTCTTCATGTCTCTTCTACATCAACATGTGTCCCCTCTTCTCCATGTCTCTTCTACATCAACATGTGTCCCCTCTTCTCCATGTCTCTTCTACATCAACATGTGTCCCCTCTTCCCCATGTCTCTCCTACATCAACATGTGTCCCCTCTTCTTCATGTCTCTTCTACATCAACATGTGTCCCCTCTTCTTCATGTCTCTCCTACATCAACATGTGTCCCCTCTTCTTCATGTCTCTTCTACATCAACATGTGTCCCCTCTTCTACATCAACATGTGTCCCCTCTTCTTCGTGTCTCTTCTACATCAACATGTGTCCCCTCTTCTTCATGTCTCTTCTACATCAACATGTGTCCCCTCTTCTTCATGTCTCTTCTACATCAACATGTGTCCCCTCTTCTTCATGTCTCTTCTACATCAACATGTGTCCCCTCTTCTTCATGTCTCTTCTACATCAACATGTGTCCCCTCTTCTCCATGTCTCTTCTACATCAACATGTGTCCCCTCTTCTCCATGTCTCTTCTACATCAACATGTGTCCCCTCTTCCCCATGTCTCTTCTACATCAACATGTGTCCCCTCTTCTTCATGTCTCTTCTACATCAACATGTGTCCCCTCTTCTTCATGTCTCTTCTACATCAACATGTGTCCCCTCTTCTCCATGTCTCTTCTACATCAACATGTGTCCCCTCTTCCCCATGTCTCTTCTACATCAACATGTGTCCCCTCTTCTTCATGTCTCTTCTACATCAACATGTGTCCCCTCTTCTTCATGTCTCTTCTACATCAACATGTGTCCCCTCTTCTTCATGTCTCTTCTACATCAACATGTGTCCCTTCTTCTTCATGTCTCTTCTACATCAACATGTGTCCCCTCTTCTTCATGTCTCTTCTACATCAACATGTGTCCCCTCTTCTTCATGTCTCTTCTACATCAACATGTGTCCCCTCTTCTTCATGTCTCTTCTACATCAACATGTGTCCCCTCTTCTCCATGTCTCTTCTACATCAACATGTGTCCCCTCTTCCCCATGTCTCTTCTACATCAACATGTGTCCCCTCTTCTTCATGTCTCTGCTACATCAACATGTGTCCCCTCTTCTTCATGTCTCCTCTACATCAACATGTGTCCCCTCTTCTTCGTGTCTCTTCTACATCAACATGTGTCCCCTCTTCTCCGTGTCTCTTCTACATCAACATGTGTCCCCTCTTCTCCGTGTCTCTTCTACATCAACATGTGTCCACTCTTCTTCGTGTCTCTTCTACATCAACATGTGTCCCCTCTTCTTCATGTCTCTTCTACATCAACATGTGTCCCCTCTTCTCCATGTCTCTTCTACATCAACATGTGTCCCATCTTCTCCATGTCTCTTCTACATCAACATGTGTCCCATCTTCTCCATGTATCTTCTACATCAACATGTGTCCCATCTTCTCCATGTCTCTTCTACATCAACATGTGTCCCCTCTTCTCCATGTCTCTTCTACATCAACATGTGTCCCCTCTTCTTCATGTCTCTTCTACATCAACATGTGTCCCCTCTTCTCCATGTCTCTTCTACATCAACATGTGTCCCCTCTTCCCCATGTCTCTTCTACATCAACATGTGTCCCCTCTTCTTCATGTCTCTTCTACATCAACATGTGTCCCCTCTTCTTCATGTCTCTTCTACATCAACATGTGTCCTCTCTTCTTCACGTCTCTTCTACATCAACATGTGTCCCCTCTTCTTCATGTCTCTTCTACATCAACATGTGTCCCCTCTTCTTCATGTCTCTTCTACATCAACATGTGTCCCCTCTTCTCCATGTCTCTTCTACATCAACATGTGTCCCCTCTTCCCCATGTCTCTTCTACATCAACATGTGTCCCCTCTTCTTCATGTCTCTTCTACATCAACATGTGTCCCCTCTTCTTCATGTCTCTTCTACATCAACATGTGTCCCCTCTTCTTCATGTCTCTTCTACATCAACATGTGTCCCCTCTTCTTCATGTCTCTTCCACATCAACATGTGTCCCCTCTTCTTCATGTCTCTTCTACATCAACATGTGTCCCCTCTTCTCCATGTCTCTTCTACATCAACATGTGTCCCCTCTTCTCCATGTCTCTTCTACATCAACATGTGTCCCCTCTTCCCCATGTCTCTTCTACATCAACATGTGTCCCCTCTTCTTCATGTCTCTTCTACATCAACATGTGTCCCCTCTTCTTCATGTCTCTTCTACATCAACATGTGTCCCCTCTTCTTCATGTCTCTTCTACATCAACATGTGTCCTCTCTTCTTCACGTCTCTTCTACATCAACATGTGTCCCCTCTTCTTCATGTCTCTTCTACATCAACATGTGTCCCCTCTTCTTCATGTCTCTTCTACATCAACATGTGTCCCCTCTTCTCCATGTCTCTTCTACATCAACATGTGTCCCCTCTTCCCCATGTCTCTTCTACATCAACATGTGTCCCCTCTTCTTCATGTCTCTTCTACATCAACATGTGTCCCCTCTTCTTCATGTCTCTTCTACATCAACATGTGTCCCCTCTTCTTCATGTCTCTTCTACATCAACATGTGTCCCCTCTTCTTCATGTCTCTTCCACATCAACATGTGTCCCCTCTTCTTCATGTCTCTTCTACATCAACATGTGTCCCCTCTTCTCCATGTCTCTTCTACATCAACATGTGTCCCCTCTTCTTCATGTCTCTTCCACATCAACATGTGTCCCCTCTTCTTCATGTCTCTTCTACATCAACATGTGTCCCCTCTTCTCCATGTCTCTTCTACATCAACATGTGTCCCCTATGTGGAAAGAGACTCTGAAAGTTTCAGGAAAAAAGTGAGCTGATCAGATTCTGGTCACTTTATGATGTCATAGCGATGTGTTGTCTTGTGTAACCATTAGCCAATCAGCAACCAGGGTAACCCCCCCCCCCCCCCCTTATCACCTGAATCTCCTCTAGAGCTCCATTGAGTTCTTTGTAACCAAATGTCTCTCAGAGGGGCGTGGGGAGGGGCTCCTTATTTTCATCTAAAGTAACAGACAGAGAATCAGCACTTTGGAAACAGGGCTGAAACAGAGGGGATTATGGGTAATGCTGCAATGATCTGTTTGGTGTTTCAGCCAATCAGAGACAGGCTGTGGATATATCTGAGACCTGTGAGATATGGATGAAAAACAGTGTAATAGGAGACCTTTCAGTCATTAAGCACATACTCTCTCTTGAGCATTATTTCCTGCACTCTTCATCCACAGAGACAGAGACACTGTTCTCTATCTGTTTGTCTTTCGGTTTTTCGAACAGTATTGTTCCAATGCTCAGTTATTTCATCTCGCCCACTCTCCTTCTTCCTCTGTTATGATTAGTTGTGTTTGTAAACAAAAATAAATCTGAATCCAACCTGGGTATTTATAGAGACACTATATCCTGGTAGATATGTGGACACAATATATTATGTTTTTGGATGTTTCAGCATTAAATTATATTTTATATATATTGCTTTTGACCCCAACACCAAGTACCACCAGGGCCAGAATCATTACTGACAATACTAATCTTGAAATAATGTGTTGTGTCGTTTATTATAATTAAATGCATCATTACTATTTTTACAATATTGTTAATACTTTCTTGTCAGATCAACTTAAAGGGGACCTATCATGCAAAATGCACCTTTGTACGTCTTTTATACATGAATATGTGTCCCCGGTGTGTCAGGGAACTCACCAAGTGTCAGAAAACACAACCCTCTCTCTTTTCCTCCATACCCAAATCTCTAAAAACGGGGCTGCAACGGATCTGATACAGACTGATCCAGATTTGAAATATCTCTGACATCAGAAACAAGGAGCTCCGCCTATATGGGCAACTCTCCACCTATCAGGGGAATGGGGGGTTGCCGTGGCATGGTAACAGCATAGTAACAGCATGGTAACAGCATGGTAACAGCATGGTAACAGCATGGTAACATGATGCTCGTGTCTCGCCCCCCTCCTTTGCAGGGGGGCGTGGTCAGCTGCAGCTCATTTGCCACAGAATCAGCCCTTGCAAAAACAGGGCTGGAATAGAGCAAATAGAGCGAAATGAGGCATGGCTAAAATGCATGATCTGTTTGGTATTTTGAAAAAAAAATTCACAGACATGTTTTATATAGGTATGGCCCTACAATATATTATTCAAATATAGCATGATAGGTCCACTTTAAATTTGTTTTTGCAATACAGCAGCTGCAGTTCAACTAGGAAATATATATACGTTTAATACAAGATACACAGACTTGTTTTAACATATTCAAATCACAGAAAACACTTTGTTCAAGTCCCTTTAATGTACTTTTGATCTGGGATTTAACGCTGTATTTAATTTAAGGATTGGTTTAGAAAGCTTTGCGCCGTTGAACATCTCAGAAGTGATGAAAATAATTAATATTTGTCATGACATGTGTGGGGCTCAGAGACAATGTATTGTATTACATGTTACTGTAAATCACTCCAGAGCAAGTTAAAGTAAGAGATCATCTCAAAAGTCAATGTTTATTGTGTGAATTTCCTGAACCAAAGAGTGCATCTGTCGCGGTACAGATCTACTCCTGTGTTACAGATGAAATTGACTGCAGACACCACCGTATCAGTTCCTCCTCCCACTCCCCTGCACAGATTGAAAACCCTTTTTTCTCCCAGTCTGGAGTGCAAGCAGCTCGCGTCCTGCAGCGCTCCGACCTCACACCAACGCCGACTGCAGGCCGCGCTTTATCGCATCAAATCAGTGCCAAATAATAAACGGTAAATCTGGCTGAGAATAAATCCCTGCAGCCAGCTTCCTAAATCTGAACCAGAGCGTCTGCAACCAGGAGAGAGGAGCTGCAGACGGTCAGGAAATTTAAATATGTGTAGTGTCATAAAGCACAAAAGTGGCCTCATTTGACCACCCCCCATTTCTCCCTCCAGCTCTTCATCTTCTCCTCTTCCATTCCCCCTTTTTCATTTTCTCGATGCCTTCCTCTTAATTTGTTCTTTATCTTCCTTTTTAAAAGTGCGCTTTGTGGTCTGTGTGCTTTTTAAAGTCTGCCCATCTGTCTTTATGTTATGAATAATCCAAAAATTAATTTAGAAAACGCAATGTTCGTCTCTACCCAGAAGAAACATCGTTTTACGTGGGATAACATATTCTGGGAAGCCTAAACACGTCTTGTTTTTGAATGTTCCCTTCAGAAATGTGACAGGATTAGTCATGTGTCCAACAGGTTTCAAAACTAGAACATGTTCATATTTGGATGACTGGTTTTTCAAAGTGACACAAGCATTGTTTTCTGTCAATCATAGCTCTTGTGCTTAAATGTTTTTAATTTGAATTATTTATCATTGAAACATTAAATCCCTAAATTAAATCATGAGAAAATTGAGATTCTTCTCCCACATTCTTCTTTTCTTCTCCCTGCTCTTCCTCTCTTATCCCTCCCCCATCTGTGGGAAGCTGTGATTGTGCGCATGTCACCGATGAGTCAATTTGTGGAGGCAGCGCACACACACACACACACACACACACACACACACACACGTATCCTGTCTCCCACGAAGGCATCTGTTTCAGTCTGTCTCTCTGTGAGATGCAGCACCAACAGAGGAGAGAGGGGGAGACAAAAGGAGGGAGGGACGGATAAGAGAGGAGAGAGGAGGGAGACAGATCAGAGAGGAAGGACTGAGATTTAAAGAAAAGAGTGAAGAGACAGGACACAATCTAGAGAGGATGCTGCTGCAGCTTCTGAGGAGTTTGGACTCGGACATGACAGAGATGCAGCATCCAAGAGTGTGAGCGGCTTCCAGTCTCTGTGTGCGTGAGTGAGTGTGTGTGTTGGTGTGTGTGAAGCCATGGCGAGTGCTCAGCCGGGGGTCCATGCTCTGAAACTCCAGCCTCCCTCCGTCTCTGCCACGCTGAGGAACGGGAGCAACTTCGTAAAATGGGACGAGGTAAGGACAATTTACTGAAGTACATAATGCAACAAAAAGCACAATATCTTCATCGTGTTCTGCTTCATGATTTACATGTCTTGAGGTTATTTCTTCTTTTTAATGCTGCATATATTTGGGAGTATTGTGCTTTTGATTCCCACTTGAACTGCACCCAGTGAATGTTAGTGTGGTGAGAGAAAAAGGGAGGAAGAGGAGGTGTTGTCAGATGTGTTTACTATACGTTGTTGATTGAGCTTTGGCAGTAAGTACCTGTGGATTTAACACCAGCAAGAATGGTGTGTGTGTGTGTGTGTGTGTGTGTGTGTGTGTGTGTGTGTGTGTGTGTGTGTGTGTGTGTGTGTGTGTGTGTGTGTGTGTGTGTGTGTGTGTTTGAGTGTGTGCGAGAGAGAGAGAGAAGCGCTATCTTGGTCCATTTCTTTATTGCCACCTGTTGGCATGGAATCAATTAGTGTGCACTTAAAGTGTGTTTGTGTGAGTGTGTGTGTGCATTTATGTTTATGTATAGCGCACATACATGCAGAACCCCTCAATTGCTGTCACGTGCATTGTCAAAAGCACAATTGTCGGTGTGTGTTTGTGTTGCGTGTTGGTATGCTGAAGTACGGAGCTCTGACAATGAGAAACGTGCTGTCCGGTTACCATGGTAACTGGCATGGCTACTGCCACCTAAACAGATTGTGTGTGTGTGTGTGTGTGTGTGTGTGTGTGTGTGTGTGTGTGTGTGTGTGTGTGTGTGTGTGTGTGTGTGTGTGTGTGTGTGTGTGTGTGTGTGTGTGTGTGTGTGTGTGTGTGTGTCAATGCATTGATCCATGTTATGTCATGAATCATACTTACGGAAGAGCTAATTCAATACACTTGACTCTATTCACCAACTCTGTGTGTGTGTGTGTGTGTGTGTGTGTGTGTGTGTGTGTGTGTGTGTGTGTGTGTGTGTGTGTGTGTGTGTGTGTGTGTGTGTGTGTGTGTGTGTGTGTGTGTGTGTGTGTGTGTGTGTGTGTGTGTGTGTGTGTGTGTGTGTGTGTGTGTGTGTGTGTGTGTGTGTGTGGTCTAGCATTACTATACTTGTGGGGACCTAAATCTGTTTACATAGTCACGTGTGGGGACTTGCCTCCCTTATGGGGACAAATTGGAGGTCCCCATGAGGGGGATCATTAATTTTAGGGTGAAGACTTGGTTAGGGTTAGCCATGTGTTGGTTATGGTTAAGGTTAGGATAAGTCTCCAGGAAATGCATGTAAGTCAATGTAATGTCCCCTGAAGTGATGTATACATGGTGTGTGTGTGTGTGTGTGTGTGTGTGTGTGTGTGTGTGTGTGTGTGTGTGTGTGTGTGTGTGTGTGTGTGTGTGTGTGTGTGTGTGTGTGTGTGTGTGTGTGTGTGTGTGTGTGTGTGTGTGTGTGTGTGAAGCTGTGTTTTTATGAAAAATTGGTTGCCATGCCAACGAGTGATAACTAGGGATCTAGTTAACGATCTTCTGAGTTTTTTTGTAGTTTTTATTCTTTTGAACGCAGGCTGCAGTATTTATGAGGAAAGCAAAGAAACACACACAACGTCTCGAGCTCTGATTTCTACACATCTCAGCCGGCTGTTTCCCCAAAAGACACGCTGCATAACGCCGGTCACCAAATGTTCAATCGTTGGTGCATTCTACAGTCTGTACATCTATTTCTGATTCAGGGATAATACAAAAGATAATTTAGAAGACTCGATATCCTTCAGTAGAAACATCAGTAAGCTAGAAAGCTAAAACCTGTTCTGGTTAAATGACAGTTTCCCCTCTCGAAATATGGCAGCATTGTTTATTTGTTTCAACAACATAAACAAATTAAAACATTTAAATATTCAGTGCCAAAATAGGGAATAGAGTCTTAGAGAAAATAAAGGTGCGGAGATCCAAAGAGTATAGCTCCGAGAATCTTGGAGAGATAGCTGAAGTTGTGTTAATTAGTTTACCCTGAATTTGATTTGTTTGCAAGCTTAAAGGTGCGGTATGTAATTTATTTCAGAAACACTTTGTTATATTCCATGGAATGCTCTTAACATCCCGATAGCAATGAATATCTGAAGTGCTTTGACAATAAATACATAAAGAAATGTCATCTGTGGAAGCCGTGGCGCTGTAAAAAGCACGACCAATCATCTGAGCCGGCCCGGCTAAAGTAACTGGACGGCCTACCTGCCTGTCAGCCTTCCATCGGGGCACAAGCTTATCTCGTGCCCTCATTGGTCATGTGCGCGTTCGTGTGTGTTGGGGGAGGGGCTCTGTAAGGAAGTCTGAAGGAAGTGGCAGATTTTCTCCGGTTGCGTATCTTCAAATTCTAGCGCACTCGATCTGGTTTCTCCAAAATTACCTACCCCACCTTTAGATACATTATTTATAGGGTTACAACTAATGATTTTCATTATTGATAAATCTTACAAATTATGTTCTAGATTAATTGATTAACTGGTTTAAATACAAAGTCAGAAAACTGTGAAAAAACATTCTTCGATAATGATAAAAAAAAACGTCTTGTTTTGTCCGTCTGAACCATAGACTGTATAGGTCTATATATACAGTCTATGGTCTGAACCCAAGGACATTCAGTTATTTCAATATTTGAGAATTGTAAGGAACATTTTCTCACCGTTTGCAAGAGAAATGTATCTTCACGATTCATCATTTATTAGTCTATACGTTTTTTGTATTTTTTTTGCAGCTATTTAATGCATCTCCTGCTATGCTTTAGCAATATTCTTAAAACAATATTTTTAGGAATAAAACACTTTAAACCACATTTAGTAATGTGTGTGTAATGGTATGTCTTCACTGTCTACAAAGTAACTGATATTGAATAAAGAGTTTTTATCACTGCACTAATATCCATATTATCTGCTCCTTCGTATAAACTGGACAGACTAAGTGCACCTGGAGCCGATCACAAACTGTCATGGTGTGTTACTACGGGAACAGGGACAATTATTGGACGTCATGACAACTCAACTTAGTCAGTTAGAGTTGGTGTCCCGAAAATCACTCAGTGTTCCCGGTTTAATAAGCACATTTTAGGGTCGAACCTGCGGTGAGTCATCACTGACTGACGGGTGTGATGTTGCATAATGGTAAATTCACATTTCCTTCCAAAATGATAAAATCACCAGTGCTGAAACAGGAATTCGAGCATAATGTGGTATTTTCTATGGCCACTAATGGGTGCCTTTGATATGTTTGTCGGATTTGTTTGTATTTATTGTTTTTCATTCTTTCTCTACAGGATCTGTCCACTGTGAATCCAGTGACGCTTCACGTGGATCCTCATGGATTTTATCTCTACTGGACAGACCAAAATAAGGTTGAATGAACACACACACGCACACGCACACGCACAGTCTTTAATAGCCCCTAAAAGTAGGCCGAGAATGTGAACAAGCCGGATGATGAGGAGCACTTTTAGTTCATTGATTGAGTCCAAATGTTACTCCATGTCTGAGCGGTCAATGCGTGCTCTGAGTCAAAGACTAATTACACGTTTGTTAAAATATACCTTTTACTTCCAATCCACTCTTTTTCCCTGAAATTGATTGACACCTTTAGAGTGCCGGTTGTTTGCACAAATTGCTAAAACTGAGATAAAAGCTAAGTAAAGAAATAGCAGCTAATAGCAACCGAAAAAACAATGGCTGCTACCGCAGAGGGTTAAGCTAGCTAATGCTAACTCTGACTGTTGTGGAGTGGGGGGGCGGGTGTTGCAAATATCAGAAGCACATTGACAGCACGTGAGGATTGATTTACACACACACACACACACACACACACACACACACACACGCACACACGCACGCACGCACACGCACACACCTTCTGTCCAGGTGTTCCTAAGTCCTTTGCGGGAAACAGGATGTAGCATTTAGCGCCAGCTGATGGTGTGTGTGCGTGTGTGCGTGTGTGCGTGTGTGTGTGTGTGTGTGTGTGTGTGTGTGTGTGTGTGTGTGTGTGTGTGTGTGTGTGTGTGTGTGCGTGTGTGCGTGTGTTCTTCAGGAGACGGAGCTGTTGGACCTAACCTTTGTTAAAGATGTCAGAACAGGGAGGAGCACCAAAACACCAAAGGTAACATCGGATGCTTTAATTAAGTACTTTTCACTTGTATTGTTCTTTTGTACAGGAGTAGAGTACATGTAGCTTTTCTTTGCAAATATATCCTCTCTGATGTGGACGTTTCAGACATTTACTCTTTACTTGTTCTACTATCATGTTGCATTCAAAGCTTTGGTGTCCTGTCATTATGTTATGTTGTCCTACCTCTATAAAGCATTACAAAATGTTAATATTTCCTTTCTTAGTTACTAATATACTGCAGTTTGAAACATAGTATTTTTTACCTTTAATTTACTGATTTCTTAGCTAGTCATCTCCCTCCTGTGTGGTTAAAAACAGCAATGCCAAGCTGTTTTGTTTTGAGTTTTTAAATATACTTTAAATATAAAATAATATTTTTCTGAAGGTGAGTAACACCTTCTTTAGGAAGAAATTGTCTGTGACTAAAGCACTGTTGATGTCACGTACTGATAATACAAGTCATTTCATATTCAAGTTAATTTAATTTCCTTTAAAAAGTTGAATCTTAATAGAAACTTTTTTTTAACTTTAAACAAATATCAATCATCAAATACTTTAGGATCATGGTTAATGGTTATGACATTACATAAGTAACATTTGTAATTCTCCATGTATATTTTTTTACTTTTTAATGCTATTTTATTTCTACTTCAGAAATATTTTGGACTGTTTATTTCTAGTGTCTTAGTTTCTCTTTTGTACATTGCCTTGTTTTTTATGCTGCTGCAACGCAAACATTTCCCAAATTTGGATCAATAAAGTACTAATCTATCTATCTATCTAAATACGACAAAATAAAATAAAGTTACAACTATAATACATGAAATAAAAAATGTTTACAAGAAGAAATTGTGTTTGAAATCGTTTTTTCTGTGTCGTCCAATAGGAGGCCAAGCTGCGGGAGCTGCTGGATATCGGCAATCTGGTTGGCCGACTGGAGAACCGCATGGTCACCGTGGTTACAGCCTCAGACCTGGTGAACGTCAACCAGCTGAACTTCATCGCCTCACAGGAGGACGAGGCAAAGGTGATGATGATGATGATGATGATGATGATGATGATGATGATGATGATGATGATGAAGAAGAAGAAGAGGAGGATGATGAAGATGATGAGGAGGAGGATTATGAGGAGGAAGATGATGATTATGAGGAGGAGGATGACGATGAGGAGGATGATGATGAGGATGATGATGAATATGATGATGAGGATGATGATGAGGATAATGATGAGGAAGATGACAGTGATGATGAGGAAGATGAGGATGATGAGGATGGTGATGGTGATGATGAGAGTCATGAGGATGAGGAGGAGGAAGATGATGATGTGGTGATGAGGAGGAGGAGGAGGAAGAAGATGATGATGTGATGAGGAGGAGGGTGATGATGATGATGATGATGATGATGATGATGATGATGATGATGATGATGATGATGATGATGATGATGATGATGAATTGCGTTTCTTTCGGCAGGTGTGGTGTGAGGAACTGTTTTCTCTGTCTTCCAATCTACTGAGCCACAATCTCAACAGGGACCACAGTCTGTTGAAAGCGTGAGTAAACACACACACACACACACACACACACACACACTCATACACACACACACACCACACACACACACACACACACCACACACACACACACACACACACACACACACACACACACACAGAAACCTGCATACACACACTTAACCTTTATATCATCTATTTACGTGCAGTGTGTCCCCAGTTGAAAGACTCCTTTACTCTCTTTTGTTTCAGGTTCGTCAGGTTGACTCTCCAGCCGAACGCAGAGGGGAGGATTCCCGTGAAGAAGTGAGTCCCTGATTATCCTTATTACTAGCTTCCTGATCTTTAATCAATGGTTGTGTGTTAACTCCGAGGCACATGTGACAGTAGGCGCTGCAGAGGAAGTGAGAAAATAGCCCGGCGAAATCCTTCGAGGCGCGCACAAAACGAAACGTTGCTCTTTCCTGTCCCTTGCTTCCAAAAATAAACTTAATTCCATGTGCACTTGGGAAAGCAAAAAACAGGGACAGGTTTCATGAAGGTGCTTAATTCAGCTCTGACCTGGTAATCAACCACTGCCGGAGCATGAGACGATAATACAAGTGAGGAAGGACTTTAGAAGCAAGGCATGAGCAGAATTAAGGTCAGGTGATAAACACTGGAAGACGAGGAAGGAGAGGTATGAGAAGGACAAGATGGGGGATGAAGGAGAACGTTTGGGGGGTTTTGAGAACGCAAGGACGCTCATATTGCCAACAGGAATTTGTAAAAGAGGCTCTATTATGCTTTTCAGCGTTTTCCATTTCTAGGTTGTTGTGCATGTAAATCCCAAAGTTCCTGAAACGCCTCCATTGGACTCCTTTGTTTTCTGCCGGGACATACTGACATCACTATGTAACACTTGCGCTTCTATTGGCTAGCGCTCCAACACATTGTACGTGATAGGCTAAGGGGCGGGATATCTCTAAGCGGTTGACCAATCACAACAGAGCCGGCCAGCTAACCAATCAGAGCAGCCTGAGCTCTGGTTTCAGACAGAGGGTGAAAAGAGGTGCTGCAGCACAGGCAGTATGAGAAAAATAAAGTGCTTTTTGAACATTAAAGCATGGAGACATGTATAGACACTACATACTGATATACACCTGAACATCAGCAGGAGAGGACTCTTTAAAGTAGAGACACTACATACTGATATACACCTGAACATCAGCAGGAGAGGACTCTTTAAAGTAGAGACACTACATACTGATATACACCTGAACATCAGCAGGAGAGGACTCTTTAAAGTAGAGACACTACATACTGATATACACCTGAACATCAGCAGGAGAGGACTCTTTAAAGTAGAGACACTACATACTGATATACACCTGAACATCAGCAGGAGAGGACTCTTTAAAGTAGAGACACTACATACTGATATACACCTGAACATCAGCAGCAGAGGACTCTTTAAAGTAGAGACACTACATACTGATATACACCTGAACATCAGCAGGAGAGGACTCTTTAAAGTAGAGACACTACATACTGATATACACCTGAACATCAGCAGGAGAGGACTCTTTAAAGTAGAGACACTACATACTGATATACACCTGAACATCAGCAGGAGAGGACTCTTTAAAGTAGAGACACTACATACTGATATACACCTGAACGTCAGCAGGAGAGGACTCTTTAAAGTAGAGACACTACATACTGATATACACCTGAACATCAGCAGGAGAGGACTCTTTAAAGTAGAGACACTACATACTGATATACACCTGAACATCAGCAGGAGAGCACTCTTTAAAGTAGAGACACTACGTACTGATATGAACCTGAACATCAGCAGGAGAGCACTCTTTAAAGTAGAGACACTACGTACTGATATGACACCTGAACATCAGCAGGAGAGCACTCTTTAAAGTAGAGACACTACGTACTGATATGAACCTGAACATCAGCAGGAGAGGACTCTTTAAAGTAGAGACACCACATACTGATATACACCTGAACATCAGCAGGAGAGCACTCTTTAAAGTAGAGACACTACGTACTGATATGAACCTGAACATCAGCAGGAGAGGACTCTTTAAAGTAGAGACACCTACATACTGATATACACCTGAACATCAGCAGGAGAGGACTCTTTAAAGTAGAGACACTACGTACTGATATGAACCTGAACATCAGCAGGAGAGGACTCTTTAAAGTAGAGACACTACGTACTGATATACACCTGGACATCAGCAGGAGAGGACTCTTTTAAGTCACATTTTAAAAGAGCAACGTTTTTGGGCACGGTAAAGAAAGTTAGCGGAGTGACAGGAGGACATTTGGGGAGTTAGAGGAGTACATTTGGGGTTGTAACACAGAGATATTTTAAGAAGTGAAAACGTAGGTTGTGTTTAAGGCTGAGGTGATAATGTGGTGTTGTCATTGTGTCTTGCAGCATTGTGCGCCTGTTCTCTTCAGACAGAAAGAGAGTAGAGAACTCTCTGGAGAACTGCAAGCTGCCCTACGGACGGGTAAACACTTCAATACATTTCTTTAATGTTATTTTCAGCAGAAAACTGAGGATACACATAAGTCCCTATGTCTTTTCCTTACCACCTTTCCCTTACCTATGTGAAAAACATCATGGGGTTAAGGAAAGGATGTGAAGGAGATTCCATCAGGGCAGGATGGAGGATGTTATTGAATCTGATTTTGGGAACTATATTATGTAGATGGACTAAAAGTATGTACCGGTACTTTTGCCGCGACTTTTCCCCCATTTTGTTTGTACAGCTAACGGCCACTAGGGAACCTCCTAAATCTATGGATTTTACAGGTTAAATTAACCACCTTTAACTCTATGGGCTCTAGGACCGGTCCGCGCCCGCCACCTTTAAGGGGCGGGCTCCAGCAGGAAAAGCTGGAGGCCGGAAAAGAGTGAGACAGGTAGCGCGCCAAAGTAAAAGTGGAACCGAGAGACAGAACGAGAGCAAGACAGACGGACAGTTTAGCTGCTGCGGCTTATATGCAGGTGCGCTTTATAGTCCGAAAAGTACGGTAGATAATTCACCCCAGGTTGTTTCATCAAGTGTTTTAAAATCATATGTCTTCATTACCAAGGTTTGAATTCAGATTAAAAAAAGGAAAGTGAAAGGAAATAGTTCCTAACCATCCCCTCCACAAGTATTAACATAAACATGAATCAGGAGTTTGATTGTATGAGAATATCTGAATATGTTTTACTTCATATTCAATATACCGTATGAATAACTTGTCAGGCCTACTCCTCGACTTATATTACCATCCAAACGTGTTGAATTAAAAGGAACATCTTAAGAAACACCTGACAACTCAGTAAACACTGTGAACCTGTATTAGATAATTGTGCAGGAATTAGTGTAACGCTCATAGTTGTCCTTTTGGTTTAACACATTGTTGAACATAACAATTAAAATAGAACTATAGCAAAAAATTGTCAAATGTTAAATTTGCACCGTAACTCACATGATCCGCGTTTGTCAGGATCGGTTGTTTCTGTAAATGGCCACTTTGAATGTTGCGCACCAAAGAATTGTGGGACAGCATTATCTCCTTTCCATTCGTAAGGGATGGTCCAGTGTATCCTACGGTGAAGGAGATGATAAACAAAGTGTTGAAGCTCCTTTCCTACCATCTAGATCAGGGGTGTCAAACTCAAATACACAGTGGGACAAAATTAAAAAACCGGTAGGCCTACTAGTGGAGAGCCGGACTGGTTCAATGTTTATTGCAGAACTTATTGAAATGAACTTATTGCACATATTAAACCTGGAACTAACAAAGCTTAATTATTGCCTATAAAAACAACATGAAACATTAAATAATCAGTTGCATTCATTTCTTATGGCTCTATCTGCAGCTTTTCCAGAGTCATTTCTTATGAGTACATTTCTTCACAGGCCAACAACAGCTTCAACAAAACTATTTCCCTCAAAGAGAACCAAACATGGCCTGTTGTCGTGAGAGAAAGTGCAGAAGGAAGCATCCATTGAACTCAGGTTGCTGCTCTGAGATGCTAGCTCAGATACTTGGCCTCTCATCTCGGGGGCAGGGTCATCAATGTTTGGGCTCAGGCTCTGAGCTGAGGAGACCCTCAGGATGGAGTGAAGGTGTGCGTGCAATATACCGGCGGGCCAGATCTAATAGTAATTAGAAATTATCCAGCGGGCCGAAATTAAATCCACCACGGGCCTGATATGGCCCCCGGGCCTTGAGTTTGACATGAGTGGTCTAGAATGATTCAAACAGCTCTCATCACGGCTGACACTCAGGTACTTCTCTCTGAGAGCAAGAGAAAAAATATATTTTACCTCAAGCTCTGTCTCATTCAAGTCTAGCCTTCTTTTTTCTCCATTTTATATTCTATATGTCGAGTTCTTTGTCCGATGCTTTGGGTCCAGAATGACTCACAGTGCATGGAGTGGAGAATAAAATATCTGGGTCATCGAGTTTTAAAGCAACCAGTGAAAAGCGGAAAAACTCACTTCACACTGAATCTCACATTTAATATTCCTGTGAAAGCATAGTTTTATATGAGAAGAAATAAATCAAAGATGGTGAGAAATGTTTGATTATTTTCATGGTTTAAAACATGTTTTTCACAGGAGGGAGAGAGAGGATGAAACACAGTGAAGCTGACACAGCTCCAGTTCTTGCTAATTAAAAAATGTGCTGATGTTAATGTCCGTGTCCTATATTTCTGACAGGGGGACAGCATCAAACTGGAGGACTTCACGCCGGAAATCTACAGGAGCTTTTTGGAGAGCCTGTGTCCTCGTCCTGAGCTCAGCAGCATCTTCAAACTGCAGTACGTTTATATCTCAAAGAGGCCCTATGATGCCTTTCCTGTAGTGTGTTAAATTGGTTTTTGTGCATGTTAATGGTCTGCAAAGCCTAAAATCCCCCCCTTGCCTTAAATACCTCCATTAAGCATAAGGCGCTTTCACACCGGAGTACTTCTACCCGTACTTTTCCCGTTTAGTTCCATTAGTGCCTGGAATTTTGCGTTCGCACCAAAAAGAGAACTTAGTTCAGATAACTTTTACCCCCATGTGTAGTGCCTGCTAGAGAGGTGGGACTATCCTGAGGAGAAAAAAGTACCAATTTCGATTGGCTGGGCGAATTGCAAACCATTGTATTTGCTGGCATTAGCATTATTAGCATTATTAGCATTAGCCCTGCGCACCAACGGAGAGAGAATAACTTATGGCAACACAAAAGAAAACATGGGAGTGGTGGAGATGATCGTTCTGGCGATAGTGATGTTACGTATTGCGCCGAGGCTTCGGAGCGTGTGTCGAGTAATCCCGAAGCTTTTTGTGAAGCTTGTATCGAGGCTTGTATCGTTTTGGGCCAGTGACGTCATCGATGACAAACGAAGCCTCGCTGCCTGTCGATACCACGTGACTGCTTCAGGAAGCGATTCAGATCGGTTGAACCGTTGAACCACAACGCTCTTAATACCCATGGATGTATACTAAGAACCATATTACCCCTCCTGTACCCGGGCCCGGTGCTGACACGATGTAATTAAGAGAGCTCAGACCCTCACTTATATAGAGGCCGGAACATGTCATAAGTATAAATAGATACAAGCATAAATAAATGTAGGAATAAAAACATGAATAAATACAAGAATAAATACAGGAATAAATATGCTGCAGTGTTTTCAGGGAGATTCAGCGTGTGTGCTGTGGCTCAGCTGGAAAGCAGCTGACTCCTGACCGCAGGGTCCCTGGTTCAACGACTGGTCAATACTTATTTTTTGTTGTTTATAAAAGCTACAGCTAAATGAGATAATGAAGTTAATACATCTATTCTTTGATATGGTTTAGCCTTTCTCCGGCTACAACATGGTTACGTTTATGAAGGAATACAAATCCCTCTTTGCAATGTTTACCAGCCTCCTTAGGATTTTCAATCACGATCATTAAACTGGAATAAAAACAATATTGTTGACATGAAAATATGATTTTATGTTCGTTGTTTAGAGTTATTCTAAGGCTGTACTCATTGGGAACTCGGTATGAGATACAGCACACTGTTGAGATGTCCAATCTGCCTGTTGTACACACTTTGACCAACAGGGGGTTTGTGTTCAAATGAAGCCCATGATGAAGCCTCGTGAGATGAACCCTTTTGGGAACCAATTGGCTGGAAAGCTTCAAAGCTTCATATGGCTTCATCTCGCCATCACGACCTGGCGATTTACTCGGAAGACTTCATTAGAAGCTGCTGGGAGTCCCAGCAGCTTCAACTGAAGCCAGTCCCCAACTCCGGGGACTTCCGGCCGGGGACTTCTCATCTCTAAGCGGTTGACCAATCACAACAGAGCCGGCCAGCTAACCAATCAGAGCAGACTGAGCTCTGGTTTCAGA
>NC_047517.1:37225699-37258199 GCF_902827115.2 Pseudochaenichthys georgianus | reverse complement strand
AATCCGTTTTTTTATTGGTATCCAAAGCAGGTAATTATCCATATCATCTAAATGACGCATTCCTATTATAATGTATCCCTGCCATGTAGTGTCTGGATTATGATTTAAAGATATTTGATCAGCTGTTTTCTTGTATCTTAATTTTTCCTATAAATTGTATTAATTCTTTACCCAATTGTTGACCTAAGGCGCGTTCACACCGGAGTACTTATCCCGTTTAGTTCCGTTAGTGCCTGGAATTTTGCGTTCACACCAAAAAGAGAACTTAGTTCCGAGAACTTTTACCCCCATTTGTAGTGCCTGCTAGACGAGGGGGTACTATCCTGGGGAGAAAAAAGTACCAATTTCGATTGGCTGGGCGAATTGCAAACCACGCCCCGTAAAACTTTAGAATTAGCATTAGCCCCGCGCACCAACGCAGAGAGACTAACGGTACGTCCACACAGCAGCTTTTCAGAAATCTTGAAAATCTTGGAGCTGGGCGTGTCTGAAAGCTTGGGGATTTTTTGCGACCAACAACCAATCACATGAATCTCCCGCCCCCGACATACAAAGCAAAAAACCCCGAGGATTTTATGCGAGCAATATATATATATATATATAAACTCCCCAAACAGGCGAAAACCTACCAGTTTCACCCACTGTCTCTGCCACCTCCCTCCATGCCTGGTTCCTCCAGTTTGTATCCCGTTAATAGTTCTGGTCGTAAAGAACCGGGTGATTTGCTACCGTAACTTCTCGTTTGGAATATGAGGAAATGAACTGCGGTCTGGTTCTCCCTGCTTACACGCGGTTTGATTGGCTAGCGCTTCTACAGTCAGATTTGCATAAACGTGTTTGATTGGCTGACGCTTCCAGCTCAGCTTCAAAAGTTGAACATTGCTCAACTTTGGAATCCTGGACATCCTGGAAATCTTCGCTTCACTCCCCCACAATGCAGTTCGGCGAAAAGCGAGGCAAAGTGACGTCATCCCCATTCAAAGTCAATGGGCAGAGAAGCGTTGGAAGCGGTGGAAGTTTCTTCTGAAGCTGCTGTGGACGTACCGTAACGGAGCGTCCACACTACAGCTTCAAAAAAAGCTTGGAGCTGGGCGTGTCTGGAGCTTGGGGATTTTATTCAAGCAACACGACCAACAACTAATCACATGAATCTCCCGCCCCCGACATACAAAGCAAAAAAACCCGGGGATTTTATGGGAGCAATATATATATGTATAAACTCCCCAAACAGGCGAAGAGCTACCAGTTTCACCCACTGTCTCTGCCACCTCCCTCCATGCCTGGTTCCTCCGGTTTGTATCCCGGGAGGTGAAGAGGGTCTGGTCATACAAAACCGGGTGATTTTCTACGGTGATAGTTAGTTTCTCCTCCGACTTTTTTTGAAATATAGAAATGAACGGCGGGATATCTCTCCCAGCTTAGACGCGGTTTGATTGGCTACGGCTTGAGCTGTCAGATTTTCAGAAACGGGATTTGATTGGCTGGCGCTGGCTACTCGTTCAACTTCTGACGCCGGAGACGGCGGAGACGGACCGCTCTGCTACCCACAATTCAGTTCGGCGAAAAAGCGAGGCAACGTGACGTCACCCCATTCAAAGTGAATGGGCAGATTGGAGTTTTCGACGCTGTCGACGCTGTAGTGTGGACGGGCCGTAACTCATGGCAACACAAAAGAGAACATGGGAGCGGTGGAGATGAGGAGGTGTCGGCGTTCTGGTGATTTACTCGGAAGGCTTCAGTGGAAGCTGCTGGGAGTCCCAGCAGCTTCTACTGAAGCCTTCCCCAACTCCGGGGACTTCCGGCCGGGGACTCCGGGTGGCAGTATACGCCGTGAAGTGGTTTGCGGCCTGCCAGTAAACCCAAAGCAGAAGAAGAAGAAGTGATGTAAGCGGCTTAATTCGCGTAATCTTCCCCCAGGGAACTTATTCCGGTGTGAACGCGATCTGTACTTAGTTCCAGGGGGCACTAAGTACTCGGTGTGAAAGCAGCTCTAGTCTCACCGGTGCGATGTGAAAATGTGTTTTGGAAATATGGAAAACCTTTATGTAAATTGTGTAAGGATTTCATCAAACAAACATATATTTACAGAGGCAGGACTCCTCGTTATTATTCAAACAAACAACAACAAATTGCAAGTCAAGTGCAAATGATTTCACGATAATCTTCTCCGGGTTACTTTGATAAAGTGGAGTGTGTGTATGACGGTGTTTTATTCCCTCTTTAAGCCGAACACACAGGGTCAGGTTTACAGCTGTTTGATGTGTACAAACGAAGAAGAGTGGATGAAGAGTCGATGAGGATGAAGACTTGTTTAACTTTAATTTTAACAGAGATGGAGGCTGAGAGTGAGGAAGAGGATGATGATGAAGATGATGATGGTAAAAAGGTCAGTGAGGCTGAGGGCCGCTCGCCCTCACTGAATGTCAATAAACATTGTTGATTTTCATTGTTAATTGTGTATGCCATTGTTGTTTTATGTACTGTAAATGTTGTTGTTAATACTTGCTATTTCCTGTTGTTATTTTTGCTGTTGTTGTTTGTTCTTAATGTCTAATGTTATTTTATTTTTCTTGTCCTAAATTTTTCAGTGGGTCTGAGCTCTTACAAGCTATGATAATTTACTTTTAATCATTTTGTTTACATAACAATACACCAATCATTGCTGTCCTCGATAGCTGTGTATCCATTCACCTGTTTCGTTGCACATTATTCCTTTACACAAAATAAAAAATAAATACAAAGAAAGTTTAAAAAAAGAAGATAACAGTAGACCAAGTCACGTAATTCAAACAATTAGGTACTGATATATTTATAAAACAAAATATTAATATGAGGTAGAGATTGTATTATTTTGTGTTTCTAAATTGTCACTAGAGCAACCTTTTAATAATTGTTTGTAGTGTTGGGCTACTTTGCAATTACTTTTTAGAAAACCTAGTTTAAGATTTCATTTTAATGATATGAACAGATCAATTATACAAAACCCTACTTTGAGATATTTCATAAAAGCTAATAATACCAAGAAAAAGAGGTTTGAGGAGGTGTGGAAATGTCATTGTAATTCTGTTCACTCTCGTTTTTGTGTTTCTGTCAGATAATGATAATGCTGTACTTTTTAAGTGTTCAAAAATTCCTGACCACACTTTGTTGGACCAAATCAATCTGCTGAAACTTCACATTTCCCCAGTACAATCAATCAGACCATTTAACCACGGATTTAAATATAATGAATTGTTAGGAAAATATCGCTTGTCATCACATACAAAGCTGCATGGGACACATAGTTCCCCGAATAGTGTCCTCGACATGCTTATATACAAGAGAGGGTGTTACCCCGGGATTCCACCGGGTCCGCCTGCGCCGCGGTTTTGTTCCGACCTCCTATAGCGTCAAACCCAAACCCTACCGGGCGCGTTTCAGAAGCGGAGCGTCTTGCGTGCCGGCTCGCAGCTTTTGTTGAGTTGGGCATATTTCCTGGACAGGCTACTTTGTACAGACAAAGTTAATCATAATTTTAATATTCCAGTTATAAACGACATGAATCAAAGATGTGTTGCTGCATTTTAGTGGTAAAAAAATGCATTCATCATCATAATTATTCTATATATATAATTTACACAGTGCCTGTAAACCGGAGGAGAACGCTGGCATTTCTCCTCCTACTTGAAAGACTACGGAGGGATAGGGTCTGCAAAATTAGTTTATTTTGGGGATTGACTGGATGCTCTCAATCAATCAATCAATGTTTATTTATATAGCCCAATATCACAAATGTTACATTTGTCTCAGTGGACTTCACAGTGTGTACAGAATATCAGTATGACGATATGACACCCTCTGTCCTTAGACCCTCTGTCCTTAGACCCTCACATCGTACAAGGAAAAACTTCCGAAGAAAACCCAGTTTAAAGGGAAAAATGGGAGAAACCTCAGGGAGAGCAGCAGAGGAGGGATCCCTCTCCCAGGACGGACAGACGTGCAATAGATGCCGTGTGTAAATTGAAAAGATAATACATTTGCAACATAGGTAGTCCAGATGTTTGGAAATGCATGTGTGTATAATAGGAAGATGAATCCACGAGGATATCCATCCAGGACCGATGATCCAGGACCACAGCCACGACTCAAGATCCAGGACACAGGACCGCAGGATCATCCATGACTCCGGATCCCGGCGTATATAGACACCAAAAAGAAAGACATGTGGGGAAGCTGGGTTAATCGGAACATGAGAGGACACAGGTACAGACAGAGAGAAGGAAGAAGGAAGATGTCCCCCGACAAACTAAGCCTATATCAGCAAAACTAGGGGCTGAATCTAATCAGCCCTAACTATAAGCTTTATCAAAAAGGAAGGTCTTAAGCGCACTCTTAAAAACGGATAGGGTGTCTGCCGCCCGAACACAAACTGGAAGCTGATTCCACAAATGTGGAGCTTGATAAGAAAAGGCTCTGGCTCCCATTGTACTTTCAGAGACTCTAGGAACAACCAACAACCCTGCATTCTTGGAACGCAATGCCCTAGTAGGCCAGTAGGGTATAATGAGTTCTTTAAGGTAAGATGGCGCCTGCCCATTAAGGGCTTTGTAGGCGAGAAGAAGAATTGTAAATTCTATCCTGTGTTCTATAGGGAGCCAGTGTAAGGCAGCCAGAACAGGAGTAATGTGGTCCCTTTTCCTAACTCTGGTTAGTACACGAGCCGCAGCATTTTCAGCAGTGGACCGGTCAGCATTGCTCTGACCGGTCCACTTCCTGCCCGGCGCCATGCAACGCCTCGCGTCTCGTCGAAAATAGACCAGCTGCCTATTTTTAGCGGAGCCCAGCGCCGAGACGCTTCTGGGATGCTTCTAGTCGTAACGCGGCACGTCTGGTGGAATAGCACCCATTGACTAGAGTGGCTGCGATCGCTGTGAACGCCGCGGCGCAGCCGTAATGCGGCACAGATGGACCCGGTGGAATCTAGGGGTTACACATGTATACCGGTTCAAAGCAGTATTCTGGCATTAGTTCAGATTAGTTTAGGCCTGCGTAAGCAATAAACATCACATGTCATATGTCTATAGGGGCTGAGTCATCATGTTAATCGTTGGAACATAGCTATCATATGTCTAAAACAGTGTCTCGTGAGCGTCATCCATGTAATCATCTGGTTGTGTACGCAGCTACGTAGGGCCTCTGTTATCATGTGCTACTCTGACATAGAAACAGTACATTCAGTATTTCCCCAACAGTCCCTCTTTAACTTGTTTATCCTGTGTATCTGTGTCAGGGCTCAGCAGAGCGCGAGGCCGTGGCCACCGAGGAGATGTCCACGCTGGTGAACTACGTCCAGCCAACCAAGTTCAACTCCTTCGAAGCTTCAAAGAGTGAGAAAAGCTGATCACACACACGTTGCTTTACACTTTTCTCTCTGCAACACAATTTATAAGACAGTTCTCCCACAAAGCTGGATGTCATGCTTCAGCTCTATCTGCAGAGGATCAACATTTCACACCTTGATATGAATGTACTATCACACAGCAGCTGTTTCTCTGTATGAACCCTTTGATTCAAAGATTTAAAGGCTTTATTGTCATATGCACACAGTGTAGCTTAAGCATGAACATCCTAACGCTTCTCCAACAGAGAAACATACTATAACTTTACAAAGGCCCTATTATGCACTTTGGAGTGTTCCCTTTCCTGTAGGTTTCTGTGCATGTAAATAGCCAGCCAGCTGACCAATGGTTAGTTTATTCCCAAACTGGGCTCTGGTTTCAGACAGAGGGTGAAAAGAGGTGCAGCAGCACAGGCAGTATGAGAAAAATAAAGAGCTTTTTGAACATTAAAGCATGAAGACATGTAGAGACACGACATACTGATATACACCTGAACATCAGCAGGAGAGGACTCTTTAAAGTAGAGACACGACATACTGATATACACCTGAACATCAGCAGGAGAGGACTCTTTAAAGTAGAGACACTACATACTGATATACACCTGAACATCAGCAGGAGAGGACTCTTTAAAGTAGAGACACTACCTACTGATATACACCTGAACATCAGCAGGAGAGGACTCTTTAAAGTAGAGACACTACCTACTGATATACACCTGAACATCAGCAGGAGAGGACTCTTTAAAGTAGAGACACTACCTACTGATATACACCTGAACATCAGCAGGAGAGGACTCTTTAAAGTAGAGACACTACACACTGATATACACCTGAACATCAGCAGGAGAGGACTCTTTAAAGTAGAGACACTACATACTGATATACACCTGAACATCAGCAGGAGAGGACTCTTTAAAGTAGAGACACTACATACTGATATACACCTGAACATCAGCAGGAGAGGACTCTTTAAAGTAGAGACACTACATGCTGATATACACCTGAACATCAGCAGGAGAGGACTCTTTAAAGTAGAGACACTACATACTGATACACACCTGAACATCAGCAGGAGAGGACTCTTTAAAGTAGAGACACTGTTGTACACAATGAAAATAAATATTCTGGTCACCTCAACATCAGGGATCTTATCAATTAAACTCCTTCTGAATCAAACCGTCACGGTAGCCTTACCGTACTGATCCCTCTCAAAATAGAAAAACACACGTTACTTTACCAGCAGAGAAAATGGATTATTAAATTATGAATGTGACTAATAAAGAGCAGTTTGATTATTAAGTATTATTCTGTTGATCGATGTCATTACATTTGGTGAAAAGCACATAATGACTTGTTTAAGACTCATTTTGTCAAAGTTTAGGACTTGGACTTGACTTGAACTTGCCCATCCTGACTTGAGACTTGACTCGGACTTGAGACTTGACTTGAACTTGAGCGCAAAGACTTGAGACTTGACTCGGACTTGAGACTTGACTTGAACTTGAGCGCAAAGACTTGAGACTTGACTCGGACTTGAGACTTGACTTGAACTTGAGCGCAAAGACTTGAGACTTGACTCGGACTTGAGCGCAAAGACTTGAGACTTGACTCGGACTTGCAAAACAATGACTTGGTCCCACCTCTGCTACATACTGATATACACCTGAAAATGAGCAGAATATGGCCCCTTTAAATCAAAGAGCTGAAATTGACCGACTTCCTGTTGATTACGTCGTGTTGTGTGTGTGTGTGTGTGTGTGTGTGTGTGTGTGTGTGTGTGTGTGTGTGTGTGTGTGTGTGTGTGTGTGTGTGTGTGTGTGTGTGTGTGTGTGTGTGTGTGTGTGTGTGTGTGTGTGTGTGTGTGTGTGTGGTGTGTGTGTGTGTGTGTGTGCGTGCGCATGGTGTGTGTGTGTGTAGAGGCAGCTCGTTGTCACCACATGTCGTCCTTCGTGGAGACCAAAGCTCTGGAGCATCTCACAAAGACACCGGTGGAGTTTGTGGAGTATCCTTGGCAACAGTTACTATAGGATACGCCGCTCCATGGCAACCGCTTCCATGCTTTGTGTCCCTTCTCTTTTCTTTTTATTAGTATTTATTAACCTTAAACAATTTCGTCCTTGAGAGACTGTTAATAGGATTTTCTTAAATAGCAATATTATTTTTCAGGGTCTCTGCTCTATAACCCCGTCCAAGAATATTTTTTTATTTGAATGACTTGAAAATTACACCTTTTCAGAAATGCTTTTACATTTTTGTGTTCTACATTTTAGGTTTGTTCATTTTTAGGATCTTTTTTAACCTGTACATTTATAGCGTACAATATATTTTATAACTTATAAATATATATTTATAAAAAAAGTACTAAAATGTATTATCATTATTTTTCTTTTTTATTGTATTATTTAGATTTTTTATAATTTTGTATTAATCATAATAATGTCAAAAATAATACGGTTATTATTATTGTTTATTTGTATTATTATTATATTAGAGGTGTAGAAAACTAGTGTATTGGTACATTTGGTCTGATGTGCTTTAGTGGTAGCATTTGTAGTAATATTGTTTATTTTTTTATGAATTATTAAAATGTTTGTGCTCTGGAAGATGTCTTGCTGTTATTTTGTTCTTTGAAATTAAATATTTTCCCTGAGATAGGGATTTAAAAATATTTTAACTAACTTAACATAATTGTTGTTAACCTTACATTAATTACCCAGATATAATAAATCCCAGTTGAGTCGTATCTACCCCAAAGGAACCAGAGTGGATTCCTCTAACTTCATGCCGCAGCTTTTCTGGAACGCCGGCTGTCAACTCGTGGCTCTCAACTACCAGACTATCGGTGAGCATTCAGTGTTTTAATGTCAACATTGTATACACAAGAGCAGTGATTGTATACCTTAAACTAAAAACTTTATGGCTTTCTTCCTTCACAGTTTATGTATTTTAAAGGGGACCTATCGTGCAAAATGCATTTTTTTATGTCTTTTATACATAATGTATATGTGTCCCCGGTGCGTCGGAGAACTCACGCAGCGTCAGAAAAATATATAATATGACGTCAAATCGGCGGCGGACCCACAGAGAGTTGCTATCAGAAACAATTCCTGACGTGTTTTGGACGTAATCTCGTCTTTGTTTACATTAGCAAGCCTCGCTAACACTCAGAGCTAACCTGTACTGGAGAGCACATGTGTTTTAAAAAGCAGGAAATAAAAAAAAAATAACTCGCCTTGTGATAAACCCGCAAGAGAAAAAACATTTGAGCTCCATACTGTTTCAGAAATAATCCTTGATGTGGTTTAGAACAGGATGGCGTTTTATCACAGCAGAATTTAACTTTATCTCCGGTAGAATTCTGATCAGGCATTAGATCCGCCTCCTCTTTTTTTTTTTTTAAGTACTGAAGCCAGTCCCCAACTCCGGGGACTTCCGGCCGGGAGTATACGCCGTGCCAGTAAACCCAAAGCAGAATAAGAAGAAGTGACGGCTTCATTTGCCTAATCCTTCCCCAGGGACTTATTCCGGTGTGAACTAAAGAGTTCCGATGAACTAAGTACTGGGAACTAAGTACGGCAAAGTACTTGGTGTGAAAGCGCCTAATGGGGGATCTGTTTGGTATTTTAAGCAAAACACTTCACAGACATGTTTTGTATAGGTATGGCCCTACAATATATGTTTCCAATATAACATAATACATTGCATTACATTGCATTTAGCTGACGCTTTTATCCAAAGCGACTTACAATAAGTGCGTTCGACCAACAAGATACAAACTTGAAGAAAACAGAATCATAAAGTACATCAGGTTTCATAGAGCCAAAACATTTCAAGTGCTACTCAACTGGCTTTAGATAAGCCAGTGCTTTATTAGTATATAAGTGCTTTGTTAGTAATTCTATCGCTCGAAGTGGAGTCGAAAGAGATGAGTTTTCAGTCTGCGCCGGAAGATGTGTTTCTGCTGTCCTGATGTCAACGGGGAGCTCAGGTCAACTCTAAATGTTTAGGGATAAAGTGCTTAAAATGTCCAGTAATTCCTAAGAAAAGAAGACACATCAGAAGAATGCTTATAATAAACGACCAGATTTATTAACCTTACCTCTGCGAACAAGAGTTCCCTGAATAATTAAAAGTATTTTCAGGCAACTAAATCTAGACACTCAGGTGGGCGCTAGAGAATATGGGAAAAATATACCAACTAATTTAGTTTAATGAAGATTAAACATGACTTTTAATATTAATTAAGTCTATTGTTGTTATCTGATCACTGCTAATTGATATAACAATGTTTATAGGGGCAAGTAGGTTTCTTGAACCGTAGTGAAACATAGTCAGTGTTATACAATTTATCAACAATACTTCAATATACTTAATAGATATTTGACCACTTGCAATTAAGGTGAAAAGACATTGCAAACACTGCACTTAATTTGTTTGCAAACTCAACCCAAAATGCATCCAAAATCAGTACAAGTTCAATTGATTTAAGATTTTCAAGATTTTCATAAATTCAAAGCATTAAAACCCGGAATTCAAGCAGCTATGGGTGGGATGCTAAAATAATGCATTTTACTGGATGCAATGCTCTTTTGGACGGATCGCTCATATACACTTATATTGTAACTCTTATTTTTTACTGATTTATTTAACCGCATTGCGAAAGGTTTGTACTTAGCTTAATATTATCTTTTTGTTCCAGATTTGTCCATGCAGCTGAATCTCTTCATGTTTGAGTATAACGGTCGCAGCGGCTACAGACTGAAGCCGGAGTTCATGAGGCGACCGGACAAACACTTCGACCCTTTTGCAGAAAACACGGTGGACGGCATCGTGGCTAACACTCTCTCTGTGAAGGTACTTTCCTCTTTAAAGGGACAGTTCAACAGAGATGGCAAAAGTACACACGTCCTTTACTCAAGTAGAAGTACATGTTTAAATACTCTGATAAAAGTAGAAGTACTGACTAAACTTCTTTACTCAAGTCAAAGTAAAGAGGCTTTAAAATGTCCTTAAGTAAAAAGTACCCATAGCTAGCAGGTGTTTTAAAGAGTACCTGACCTCCGTTTATATTAATAGAACAATAATGTCATTGTTAGCTAATGAATGTTTCCATGCTGAACAACGGCAACATTACAACATTTCCATTGGTCCCTCTTCTTTAGAGAAGACCAGGAAGTGATGGATACACGGATCGTGTTCCAACCAATAGGCACGCAGTGACTCTAAAGAATAATGACCACGCACCAAACACACATTCAGACTAAAGGAACCAGCTGTTTGGGAAATGAGAGAAGTAGAAAGTACAGGTATTTGTGTTCAACATGTAAGAAGTAGAAATTACAGGTATTTGAGTTCAACATGTGAGAAGTAGAAAGTACAGGTATTTGTGTTCAACATGTAAGAAGTAGAAAGTACAGGTATTTGTGTTCAACATGTAAGAAGTAGAAAGTACAGGTATTTGGGTTCAACATGTAAGAAGTAGAAAGTACAGGTATTTGAGTTCAACATGTAAGAAGTAGAAAGTACAGGTATTTGTGTTCAACATGTAAGAAGTAGAAAGTACAGGTATTTGAGTTCAACATGTGAGAAGTAGAAAGTACAGGTATTTGTGTTCAACATGTAAGAAGTAGAAAGTACAGGTATTTGAGTTCAACATGTAAGAAGTAGAAAGTACAGGTATTTGTGTTCAACATGTAAGAAGTAGAAAGTACAGGTATTTGTGTTCAACATGTAAGAAGTAGAAAGTACAGGTATTTGGGTTCAACATGTAAGAAGTAGAAAGTACAGGTATTTGAGTTCAACATGTAAGAAGTAGAAAGTACAGGTATTAGTGTTCAACATGTAAGAAGTAGAAAGTACAGGTATTTGAGTTCAACATGTAAGAAGTAGAAAGTACAGGTATTTGAGTTCAACATGTAAGAAGTAGAAAGTACAGGTATTAGTGTTCAACATGTAAGAAGTAGAAAGTACAGGTATTTGAGTTCAACATGTAAGAAGTAGAAAGTACAGGTATTAGTGTTCAAAGTGTAAGAAGTAGAAAGTACAGGTATTTGAGTTCAACATGTAAGAAGTAGAAAGTACAGGTATTTGAGTTCAACATGTAAGAAGTAGAAAGTACAGGTATTTGAGTTCAACATGTAAGAAGTAGAAAGTACAGGTATTAGTGTTCAACATGTAAGAAGTAGAAAGTACAGGTATTTGAGTTCAACATGTGAGAAGTAGAAAGTACAGGTATTAGTGTTCAACATGTAAGAAGTAGAAAGTACAGGTATTTGAGTTCAACATGTAAGAAGTAGAAAGTACAGGTATTAGTGTTCAAAGTGTAAGAAGTAGAAAGTACAGGTATTTGAGTTCAACATGTAAGAAGTAGAAAGTACAGGTATTAGTGTTCAACATGTAAGAAGTAGAAAGTACAGGTATTTGAGTTCAACATGTAAGAAGTAGAAAGTACAGGTATTAGTGTTCAACATGTAAGAAGTAGAAAGTACAGGTATTAGTGTTCAACATGTAAGAAGTAGAAAGTACAGGTATTTGAGTTCAACATGTAAGAAGTAGAAAGTACAGGTATTAGTGTTCAAAATGTAAGAAGTAGAAAGTACAGGTATTTGAGTTCAACATGTAAGAAGTAGAAAGTACAGGTATTAGTGTTCAAAGTGTAAGAAGTAGAAAGTACAGGTATTTGAGTTCAACATGTAAGAAGTAGAAAGTACAGGTATTAGTGTTCAACATGTAAGAAGTAGAAAGTACAGGTATTTGAGTTCAACATGTAAGAAGTAGAAAGTACAGGTATTTGAGTTCAACATGTGAGAAGTAGAAAGTACAGGTATTTGAGTTCAACATGTAAGAAGTAGAAAGTACAGGTATTTGAGTTCAACATGTAAGAAGTAGAAAGTACAGGTATTAGTGTTCAACATGTAAGAAGTAGAAAGTACAGGTATTTGAGTTCAACATGTGAGAAGTAGAAAGTACAGGTATTAGTGTTCAACATGTAAGAAGTAGAAAGTACAGGTATTTGAGTTCAACATGTAAGAAGTAGAAAGTACAGGTATTAGTGTTCAAAGTGTAAGAAGTAGAAAGTACAGGTATTAGTGTTCAACATGTAAGAAGTAGAAAGTACAGGTATTTGAGTTCAACATGTAAGAAGTAGAAAGTACAGGTATTAGTGTTCAACATGTAAGAAGTAGAAAGTACAGGTATTTGAGTTCAACATGTGAGAAGTAGAAAGTACAGGTATTAGTGTTCAACATGTAAGAAGTAGAAAGTACAGGTATTTGAGTTCAACATGTAAGAAGTAGAAAGTACAGGTATTTGAGTTCAACATGTAAGAAGTAGAAAGTACAGGTATTTGAGTTCAACATGTAAGAAGTAGAAAGTACAGGTATTTGAGTTCAACATGTGAGAAGTAGAAAGTACAGGTATTAGTGTTCAACATGTAAGAAGTAGAAAGTACAGGTATTTGAGTTCAACATGTAAGAAGTAGAAAGTACAGGTATTAGTGTTCAAAGTGTAAGAAGTAGAAAGTACAGGTATTTGAGTTCAACATGTAAGAAGTAGAAAGTACAGGTATTAGTGTTCAAAATTTAAGAAGTAGAAAGTACAGGTATTTGAGTTCAACATGTAAGAAGTAGAAAGTACAGGTATTTGGGTTCAAAATGTAAGAAGTCAAAGTAAAAAGTCGACAGAAAAAAAAGTCGTGGAGTAAAGTACTGATACCAAAACAATTTACTTAAGGACAGTAACAAAGTATTTGTACTCCACTCTGCATTTCAGAGAGTATGAAGTGGGTCATTTGAGGTATTTATCTAAACCCAAGCCCTAGCTTGGAGAAATACACAGTGATGGCTGCACAGAAACTGATCAATGCACTTGTGAGGACAGGAAGCAGCAAAACACCCTGAAGGAAAAGCCAACATTAATGTAGGGTTATGAACGGTGTTACATCCATAAATGCTCTCGCCAAAGCCACCTGACTCCTTTGCCAAAACTAGTAGTTAGTATAGGTTGGTTGCTAGTTTGTGTTCCTGTGTGACTTTGGTTTGGATTCACCAAAGTCACGTAACTAGCCAATCAAGGTAGAGTTAAAGCAGAAACTCCCATTATCTGCACGTTAAAATGACTGGTTTTGTCAATGGAATCGGTTGTGGCAATAAGTGCTGCAGTTCCTCATTGGAAACTTAGACTTTAGAGTTTTAAAAAAACTTGTTAGAAACCGCCATTTTTGGATTCAGCAGCGGTAAATCTACTTTTGGGCTTCTAACGAAAATATCTAGACTCATGTGAGGGTTTTTAGTCCGACTCATTCCTGCACCTCTCAATTACATGTAAAGTGTAGTTATTGAAACGTCTCTGTGTGTGTGTGTGTGTGTGTGTGTGTGTGTGTGTGTGTGTGTGTGTGTGTGTGTGTGTGTGTGTGTGTGTGTGTGTGTGTGTGTGTGTGTGTGTGTGTGTGTGTGTGTGTGTGTGTGTGTGTGTGTGTGTGTGTGTGTGTGTGTGTGTGTGTGAGTGATCCAGGTGATTTCAGGACAGTTTCTCACTGAGAAGCGCGTGGGTGTGTATGTGGAGGCGGACATGTTCGGTCTTCCTGCAGACACCAGGAGGAAAGCCCTGAAAACTAAAACCTCTCAGAACAACAACGCCGTCAACCCGGTGTGGGACGAGGAGCCCATCGTCTTCAAAAAGGTGAGACTCAACAGAAACCAACCTGAGCTGTAACTCTGACTCGTCTGCTGACAACTCGTCCTCCTACTTCCTGTTGAACAAGCTTCTGATTAGTGTAGCTAGCTCCAGATGCTAACAGCCGTAACCAGCGTGAGGATGCTCTGACTCTGCAGGTGATTCTTCCCACTCTGGCCTCGCTGAGGATCGCTGCTTTTGAGGAAGGAGGAAAGTTTATTGGTCATCGGATCATTCCAGTGTCTGCCATCAGACCAGGTAGTTATTCATGAACTTCCTCTCTGTCTGTTGTGAGACTGTAATGGGTCAGTGTGTGATATTAAGAGGAATCTATTAGCAGAAATGTAATATTATCATGCTAATTTTCATTGCTATGTTTCCTTGTAATTTGTTCTTCATACTTCTCATTCTTTCTTGCCTGATTCTTTCAGTATCACTAACCCAACACATCAGACTCTTTGGCTTCAGACAGTTGGTTGATTTTTCTTTCAGGTTATCGTTACATCAGCTTGAGGAACGAGAAGAATCAGTCTCTGGTTCTGCCGGCTGTGTTTGTCTACATCGAAGTCAAAGACTACGTCCCAGACACCTTTGCAGGTAAAACATCAAAGAAAGTAAATACTGTTCTGCAGAAAAACAACTATTCCGACATATTTTCACAAAAAACGAGTTTTAAAATCAAGAACTTTGCTGAATTTCCTGCAAGTTTTTCCTGTTTTTTTTCTGACCAGTCTACATTTTTCCTATAATAATAATAAACAATCCATTTAAATTTGTTGATTTTATTCAGTTTTATTTACATTATTTGTATTATAATATACAACTAGAATAATGTTGAGTAGAAGTACAAAGCAGCAGAAAATGAAAATACAAGTACCTCAATATTGTGTGTATTTAATTCTCATATAAATGGACTTTAATTTTACACTAAGGCAAGGCAAGGCAAGGCAAGGCAAAAACTGATCGTAAACCCTGGCTACGATGGATATCCCAAATATCCTACTTTCGAGCAGTCCCTCTCATAAATGTCATGGAGAAATTAATTCCGTTTAAATTTAAAACATTAAAATAAAAAATACATGGATAAAAGTTACAGTGCAGTCCAAGATATGAATAGTTCAATTAAAAGCAGCGACAAAAAGAAAAGTCTTCAGCCTGGATTTAAAAGTAGTCAGAGTTGCAGCGGACCTGCAGGTTTCTGGGAGTCTGTTCCAGATATTTGGAGCATAATAACTGAACGCTGCTTCTCCATGTTCAGTTCTGACTCTGGGGACAGAAAGCTGACTTCATACTCAGTCTTTGAGTTGCAATCTACACAAAGAACATGTTTCTGCACTTCAACAACATTTAGAAGTAACTTAAATATGACCACGTCCATGAGACAGACCCTATAAAGTACACGCAGCTCTGTATTCATCTAGGTTTTTTAATCTTTATCTGCATTTCCTGTCCAGATGTGATCGAGGCTCTGTCCAACCCGATCCGGTACGTGAACCTTCTGGAGCAGCGGTCCAAACAGCTGGCCGCGCTGACGCTGGAGGACGGAGAGGAGGACTCGCACACCGAGGTGAGGCTCTGCTGGTTTTTATAGTTATAGGACGCATCTTGCCATAAATACATTCAAAGGTTTTATTGTCATATAAGTTACAGCGTCTATATACATGTCAATAGAATATAGACCACTGAGACAAATGTAACATTTGTGATATTGGGCTATATAAATAAACATTGATTGATTGATTGATTGATTGATTGATTGATTGATTGATTGATTGATTGATTGATTGATTGATTGATTGATTGATTGATTGATTGATTGAATATGGGATATGTACAAGAACAGAATATGAAATGAAATCCTGTAAATTAAGACACAATTAGATACGGTTTATTGCGGTGATAACTATGTATATGAATTAAATATTGAGATTTATCAAAGTGAACTACTTGAATTCTTACACTTCTTCCCAATAATGATGTAAAATAAAAATGTAGAGACGGAAAGGAAAATAGAAAGGGAATAAACTTGGATGTTTTCTTTTGAAGTAGTCTGAAGGAAGACAACAAATTGTCAAGAGCATAATAAAAGGTTGTTTAAGCCTTGGGTGTCTCCCTTCAGATAATCATTAAAGAATGCTCAAATTCTTGTTATATTGGACGCGTCTTTCCATAAATGTTGAGATTTATCAAAGTGAACTGCTTAGACTTTTTCCCAAATATGATGTAAAATACAAATCTAGAGAAAGGAAAAGGGAAAAAACCCAGATTTAGTTTGTAGTATTCTGAAAGAAGACATGATATGGAAACTCGCACAATTGTCAAGAGCATAGTAAAAGGTTGTTTAAGCCTTGGGTGCAGGGGCGCACCCCAACTGCTTGGGGCCCCGGACCAGAAGGGGGCCCCCAAAGAAGGTAGATTAAGAAGGTCCGCAGCAACGACAACATGACACACCCTTTAATGTACTGCAACGACATGTCGGGAAACCCCCTCAAGGCGGCCCCATGCATAGCGCGCCGTAAAATGCTGCTTCTTATCTTAAGTTTCGTTGCCTTGCTCCGCTCTGGGGGGGGGCACTGCTGGTGATGAAAGCTGGTTCGAGGGGCCCCCAGTGCATGTTTGCCTCGGGCCCCCACAGACTCTAGAATCGCCACTGCTTGGGAGTCTCCCCTTAAAAAATACTTAAGATAATCATTAAAGAAAATTCTAATTCTTGTTTTACTTAATACTGAACTTGTTTTTTTTTGCTATTATTTATTCTTGTTGTGTTTATTCAGGATGAGGCAGATACTTGTGCAGAGCGTAAGGCTGATCTGAAACCAGCTCCTCAGGAGAACGGGTTAAGCCCCACCCCCGGCCATGCAGGCCACACCCCCATCACCACCACGCCCAAAGCCTCCGCAGCCAATCAGCAAGCAGCTACGACAGGTACAGCCTCCAGAGCCACACAGTCACAGAGTGCTCAAAGTACATGTGCTAATATTCATACGTTTAGCTGTTCATTTCACCTTTGATTGATGTTTTTCACGTCTTCTCTGCGTTTTAGAAGCAGCCAAACCAGCAGCAAAGAGTGAAGATCTGGTTGTAAGTGTTTTGATAGGTGAGTGTTCACATGTTGCTCTCAACAGACCTTTTTTTTATCATCATTGACCAAAAAAGTATTATTAATGATATGATGAAACTCATACAAGCTTTAACCCTCCTATTGTCTTCGTCCCCCCCCCCCCTTACTTTGGTATTCGCGGTCAAATTTACAAAAACCATTGATCATCACCACATTTCTTTTCACACCCTTTCAAACTGTAGATATTGTATCAAACTACTGGTATACATGAACAACTGCAGTGAATATACAAAGAATAGACACTGAACATGTGTGTGTGTGTGTGTGTGTGTGTGTGTGTGTGTGTGTGTGTGTGTGTGTGTGTGTGTGTGTGTGTGTGTGTGTGTGTGTGTGTGTGTGTGTGTGTGTGTGTGTGTGTGTGTGTGTGTGTGTGTGTGTGTGTGTGTGTGTGTGTGGTGTGTGTGTGTGTGTGTGTGTGTGTGTGTGTGTGTGTGTGTGTGTGTGTGTTCTAGCATTACTATACTTGTGGGGACCTAAATCTGTTTACATAGTCACGTGTGGGGACTGGCTTCCCTTATGGGGACAAAATGGAGGTCCCAATGAGGGGGATCATTAATTTTAATTAAACTCAATGAAAGTGTTGATCAGCAATTGTATATGTTCAAATGTCTGCTGTGAAGGATATCATGAAGCCTGAATGCAATCGAATGTAAAACTAAAAAGTAATGATTGATGAAAGTAGTAAATCGGTCAGATTTGACCCGAAGACAACAGGAGGGTTTTAAAAGAACTGACGGAGAATAGAAACACTCGACATGTATGTAGTAACGCGTGTGTTGTTTGCATTGTATCGTTCTCTTTTATCCTTTTGCCTCATCTACTTGTCTTTCATCCTTTCTTTATAACTAATGCTGTTGATGTATTGTGCTTTTAAAAAGGTGTCCATTATCATCTGGACAACAGCTGGACATTAGCAATGTTGGCTCAAGCTGCCCCATGTACTGTTGTTTGTGACGGTTGATAAACGGGGACCGTCCACGACACTATGAACAAATAAACTAAACGAGAGAGAGTTCATTCAAAATGTCCACATCTGCCCCAGATGTGCCGGTGTGCTCCATGGAGGCTCTGCAGCAGGCGAAGGTCTACCAGAAGGAGCAGCGGCGGCAGTTCAAGGAGCTGAAGGAGCTGGTGAGGAGGCACCAGAAGAAAACCTCCGAGCTGCTCCGAGAAATCAACAACAAGTTCAAGAAGACGGTCCGGCAGTGCAGCAAGAGCAGGTAGTGACCCTCTTCTTCATGTCTCTTCTACATCAACATGTGTCCCCTCTTCTTCATGTCTCTTCTACATCAACATGTGTCCCCTCTTCTTCATGTCTCTTCTACATCAACATGTGTCCCCTCTTCTTCATGTCTCTTCTACATCAACATGTGTCCCCTCTTCTTCATGTCTCTTCTACATCAACATGTGTCCCCTCTTCTCCATGTCTCTTCTACATCAACATGTGTCCCCTCTTCTTCATGTCTCTTCTACATCAACATGTGTCCCCTCTTCTCCATGTCTCTTCTACATCAACATGTGTCCCCTTTTCTTCATGTCTCTTCTACATCAGCATGTGTCCCCTCTTCTTCATGTCTCTTCTACATCAACATGTGTCCCCTTTTCTTCATGTCTCTTCTACATCAACATGTGTCCCCTCTTCTTCATGTCTCTTCTACATCAACATGTGTCCCCTCTTCTTCATGTCTCTTCTACATCAACATGTGTCCCCTCTTCTTCATGTCTCTTCTACATCAACATGTGTCCCCTCTTCTTCATGTCTCTTCTACATCAACATGTGTCCCCTCTTCTTCATGTCTCTTCTACATCAACATGTGTCCCCTCTTCTTCATGTCTCTTCTACATCAACATGTGTCCCCTCTTCTTCATGTCTCTTCTACATCAACATGTGTCCCCTCTTCTTCATGTCTCTTCTACATCAACATGTGTCCCCTCTTCTTCATGTCTCTTCTACATCAACATGCGTCCCCTCTTCTTCATGTCTCTTCTACATCAACATGTGTCCCCTCTTCTTCATGTCTCTTCTACATCAACATGTGTCCCCTCTTCTTCATGTCTCTTCTTCATCAACATGTGTCCCCTCTTCTCCGTGTCTCTTCTACATCAACATGTGTCCCCTCTGTGGAAAGAGACTCTGAAAGTTTCAGGAACAAAGATTCTCTCTCTTTTTGATCCATTTCTATAAAAACCTGTCTGAAAATGAGCTGTTCAGATTTTGGCCACTTTGTGATGTCATAACGATGTGTTGTCTTGTGTAGCCATTAGCCAATCAGCAACCAAGGTAACCCCCCCCCCCCCCCCCCCCCTTATCACCTGAATCTCCTCTAGAGCTCCATTGAGTTCTTTGTAACCAAATGTCTCTCAGAGGGGCGTGGGGGAGGGGCTCCTTGTTTTCATCTAAAGTAACAGACAGAGAATCAGCACTTTGGAAACAGGGCTGAAACAGAGGGGATTATGGGTAATGCTGCAATGATCTGTTTGGTGTTTCAGCCAATCAGAGACAGGCTCTGTATATATCTGAGACCTGTGATATATTGATGAGAAAGAGTGTAATAGGGGACCTTTCAGTCAACTGCACTTAAGTTGCTTTGGATAAGGCGGGAGGCTGTGGCGCAGTGGAATAGTGCGTTGGTGTTAGGATTAGGGGGTCACAGGTTCAAACCCCACTGCAGTCAGCATGTCGTTGTGTCCCTGAGACACTTCACCCCAAATGGCTCCTGTGGGGATTGCCCACAAGTGTTGTTGAAAGTGTTGTGTCAAATCGAAAAGGGATTTGTAAAATGGCTGCTGTAGTTCTTATTTACTCGTTTGGTGTATCTGCTCCTCAGGGGTTCGGAGGTGGAGAAGGACGAGCGCCTGCAGCAGCTGAGAGACGAGCAGCAGCAGCAGCTCCTGGCTCTGAGGCAGGAGCAGTACTACAGCCAGAAGTACCTGCAGAGAGAACACATCAAAATGGTAACCACAAGTAGTGTAACAAAAACAACTGGACCACCCTAACCTGAGCTACCTTTCTGCTGCAGGCAGATAGTTCAAATTATAAAAACAACATTTAAATTCTGTAAAATGAGGTTGTGCAGTTATTTTATAATGCAAGAAAAGACACCTCAAGTAAATAAAGTAAACGAAACTTCCATTATGAACGTTTTTTCCATAAGAACTTTTCTGAAATATTCTTAATGTGTAAATACTGTGTTAAATACAAACAGAAATATGAACATAATGCCACATGTTTTGCATTAAATTGACATATTAGAGTCTTTACTGAGCGGACTTTCTATTTCTCTTTGCATACTTTGCAAGGTTGTTGTTACAAGTTGCCTGAAAGCTTATTTTAAATATGCAAAGTAAGGGATAATGTGCTGCGACGCGGTCATTATGGGGAAAAGAACACCGACAGGAGCCCGACGCGAAGTGGAGGGATCTAGATCGGCATGCAGTTTGCTTTTCGGCCCGACTGTATACAGTTAAATCGACCAGACTTCTTTCTGAAGATGTGAGCGTCCTTAACAACGGTCAATAAGTCCTTGACAGCGGTCTGTCTGTTCGGTATTAACAACGTGTCACGTGTTCTGAATTGACCAATCAGAATCGAGTATTCAACTAAGCCATGTAATAATTAGGCTTAATGTAATGCTAACTTAATGGGGAATTTTAAGATAAATCTTCAGACAAAGTAAAAAAATGAAAGTGCTTTCTTTACACGGCATGTCTTCCTTTAGACGTGTGACCCAGACGTAAACAAGTCGAACCCCAATGCTCAGCTTCTGTAGAGTGTAGTTCTACGTTGATCAGACCATGTGCTGCTTTATCCCAGTTTGGTTTAAACATGGATGAAATGTGCTTCCTGCAGCTGAACGAGAGGCTGAGCAGTCTGGCTGAGGAGAGTCACAACACGCAGATGAAGAAACTCAAAGACATCTGCGACAAGTGAGTCTCAAACACGAGATTTAAACAAAGATACAAAGAATAGCTTTTGGTGAAAGTCGATGCCTTTACTTTTGTACGTTTGTATTCCACTGGCGCTCCTTCGTGGGGTCAGCCAGTGAGATTCTTCTGCACCTTTCAGGATCACTGCCCTCTGCAGATATGGAACCCCAAATTGAACATTTTCAAACAAGTGACTTTGTGACTGATCTCTCCCGCTGAGCTCTCGTGTTCTCTCTGCTGCCGTAGGGAGAAGAAAGAGTTGAAGAGACAGATGGATCGAAGGAGAACGGAGAAGATCAACCAAGCGAAGACCAAAGAGAAACATCTGGCAGAAGAGTACGATCCATACATACACACACACACACACACACACACACACATACATACACACACACACATACACACACACACACACACACACACACAAAGACATACACACACACACACAGAAACACACACACACAGAAACACACACACACAGAAACACACACACACAGAAACATACACACACACACACACACACACACACACACACACACACACACACACAACTTTAGTGTATCTCATAAAGATGTTTATGTGAAACTCTGACTGTGTGTTCCCAGGGAGAAGACTGAGATCAATAAGTCCTACGTCAATGAAGTCGTCCAGAACATAAAACGGGTGAGCGGAGGATAAAACATTTATTTTATGGGTTTTCTCTACAGTCTGAAAGCTCTCTCGACGATCAGGAAAAGTGTTGCAGGAATGAGTCCTAAAACCCAGAAATTGGTCAGCATTTTAGCACTTCCTGTTCCCTCGTCTGGAAGTCAACGGGTTTTCGAAAGTGTTAGAAGCCTAAAACAAGGTCTGTGGTTAACACAACCTGAAGAGATTTCATTTTGTATTCTACGACATATCTGGTTAATTTAAAAACATGTGTCATAAACGTGTGTTGCCTATTTTCTGCAGTAACCAAACGGCCAATGGAAAAAGCCCATTGCGTTCTGTGGAAGGAACCTGGGAGATGCCTTCAGGGTCCACTACAGAAATAGGAAATCACTGCACCCCTCTATATAACGCTTCATAAAACTCTCTGCATGGTTTCTGTCTCCAGCTGGAGGAGACTCAGACGAAGCGCCACGATCAGCTGGTGGAGCAGCACACGGAGCTCCTGCAGGAGATACAGGACCTGAAACCAAAGGTAGAAAGAAGACACACACAAGAACAAAAAAGAGCATTACAACAATGCAAAAAGAAAAGTAATACATAAAACAATGGGCCGCAGCATAGTTCAGCTGGTAGAGCTTCAGCCTATGGGTTTGAATCCTAAATACTAGATACCTACATCCCAAATGTCTTCTTCTTTAGAAGTAAAAGTTTCTACTTCTTACATGTTGAACTCAAATACCTGTACTTTCTACTTCTTACATGTTGAACACAAATACCTGTACTTTCTACTTCTTACATGTTGAACTCAAATACCTGTACTTTCTACTTCTTACATGTTGAACACAAATACCTGTACTTTCTACTTCTTACATGTTGAACTCAAATACCTGTACTTTCTACTTCTTACATGTTGAACACAAATACCTGTACTTTCTACTTCTTACATGTTGAACTCAAATACCTGTACTTTCTACTGCTTACATTTTGAACACAAATACCTGTACTTTCTACTTCTCACATGTTGAACCCAAATACCTGTACTTTCTACTTCTTACATGTTGAACTCAAATACCTGTACTTTCTACTTCTCACATGTTGAACCCAAATACCTGTCAGTGTTTCCCACAGATCTGAAATATACTTGGGGGGGTGGTGGTAGCGGGGGGGGGGGGGGTTGAGGTGACGTGCAACAACATTAACATTTCTGTTGGTCGCTTGTTAGCAGACCCTTCACGCGATGGCAGAGCGAACAGTTACAGGCAGGGCCCATAATGATAGCCCTATAGTTTAAATCTACTACCCACACATGAACATATGGAAATGGGTTACTATTTAAAAAAATAAATGTATTTATAAATGTATTTAGGAACCTATACATGTGATTTTTAGTGGGGGTCAACCTCAAGTCCTCTAGGGGGTCCAGGGGCATGCCCCCCCCGGTAAGATTTTATTTTTTATTTTGGAGTTAAATGCATCAATCTGGTGCATTTTGAGGAGGAAATAAAGAGACTAGATCTATGGAAACACCTATATTAAACAGAACTGTATACATTTCAATAATCATAAAATCATGGCCATAACCAATAACATACCATTTCCAATATGAAAAAAACACTGAAAACTTGTTTATTAATTTATTTTTGGTTCATTTATAGTTATAGTTGTCATTTATCTGTGCTCCTGAATCAGCCTCTCCTGTCTCCCTCCTCTCCCCCTGCTCCTCTTTGAGGCAGCAGCAAAGACTAGTTTTCTCTCAACAAGTTTTAAAAGTGTATCTTACCTTTTTTCACCTAGTTAACTCTTTATTTATTTATTCATGCATTTTTTACTAATCACATTACATTTCATTTAGCTGACGCTTTTATCCAAAGCGACTTATTAATGACCGATTACAGGGACATTCTCCCTGGAGTAACTAAGGGCTAAGTGCCTTGCTCAAGGGCACACTAGTGGTGGTGTTCCTGGCAGGATTTGAACTCACAGCCTTCCGATCTTCAGCCCCCCTCACTATCCATTAGACCAGGGGTTCCCAACCTTTTTTCCCCAAGAGCCCCCCCAAATGAAAATTATACATTTCTTTCTTTTTATGCCTTTAATACTAACTTGAATTTTTATTAAAATTAATTAATCAATTGTTTTTTATATTTTATTGTAATGTAGAGACAAGGCTTTAGTGACAATCATGTATTGCCTTACAGGTTGGGAACCACTGCATTAGACCAATCACTACCCTCTCAAATGGAAATATGTGTTTACATAAATGGTGACCACACCATTTGAGACCCACTGAGAACTTGGACTAAGTTAACTATCTAAACACTCAGAGAGTCCTTTACCTCACCTGAGCTGAGGTTATCCCGAGCTTGAATGACACACAGAGACCAATCAAGGGCTTTGATTTATGATCTGTATGACAGTGGCCATGTCGGCAGGCCACATCATGTGGACAGCCAGTCACCCTGTGTGAGGCAGGCCACTTAACAGGCCAGAAGGAGGCGAGATCAGAGCAAGAGAGCGAGGGATCATTGTCCACAAATTAATCGATCGCAGATGGCGTCGTGGTCACGGACGAATAAAAGAAAAATTATAAAAAAAAAAAATTATTAAAAAAAAACAAAACTAAATGGGTCGCGAAATATACTTGGGCGGCCGTTAATATACCTGGGCGGCCCGCTCAAGTATAGTCTATGTGTGGGAAACCCTGCCTGTACTTTCTACTTCTTACATGTTGAACACAAATACCTGTACTTTCTACTTCTTACATGTTGAACACAAATACCTGTACTTTCTACTTCTCACATGTTGAACACAAATACCTGTACTTTCTACTTCTTACATGTTGAACACAAATACCTGTACTTTCTACTTCTTACATGTTGAACTCAAATACCTGTACTTTCTACTTCTTACATGTTGAACACAAATACCTGTACTTTCTACTTCTTACATGTTGAACTCAAATACCTGTACTTTCTACTTCTTACATGTTGAACTCAAATACCTGTACTTTCTACTTCTCACATGTTGAACACAAATACCTGTACTTTCTACTTCTTACATGTTGAACTCAAATACCTGTACTTTCTACTTCTTACGTGTTGAACCCAAATACCTGTACTTTCTACTTCTTACATGTTGAACTCAAATACCTGTACTTTCTACTTCTTACATGTTGAACCCAAATACCTGTACTTTCTACTTCTCACATGTTGAACCCAAATACCTGTACTTTCTACTTCTCTCATGTTGAACCCAAATACCTGTACTTTCTACTTCTCACATGTTGAACCCAAATACCTGTACTTTCTACTTCTCTCATGTTGAACCCAAATACCTGTACTTTCTACTTCTTACATGTTGAACTCAAATACCTGTACTTTCTACTTCTAACATGTTGAACACAAATACCTGTACTTTCTACTTCTTACATGTTGAACCCAAATACCTGTACTTTCTACTTCTTACATGTTGAACCCAAATACCTGTACTTTCTACTTCTTACATGTTGAACACAAATACCTGTACTTTCTACTTCTTACATGTTGAACACAAATACCTGTACTTTCTACTTCTTACATGTTGAACCCAAATACCTGTACTTTCTACTTCTTACATGTTGAACCCAAATACCTGTACTTTCTACTTCTTACATGTTGAACACAAATACCTGTACTTTCTACTTCTTACATGTTGAACCCAAATACCTGTACTTTCTATTAATATAAAGGGAGGTCAGGTACTCTTTAAAGCAGCTGCTAGCTATGGGTGCTTTTTACTGAAGTACATTTCAAAGCCTCTTTACTTTTACTTGAGTAAAGAAGTTTAGTCAGTACTTCTACTTTCACCAGAGTATTGTTAAACATGAGTATCTGTACTTGTACTTGAGTAAAGGATGTGTGTACTCTGGCCATCTCTGGTAATACATTAGATTAACCTCCCACCCTCTTCCTCACGTTGTGCTTCTGCAGCTGCAGGGCTCGGTGGAGGCTGAGTTCCAGGAGAAGTTTCAGTGTTTGCCCGGAGAGATCGAAGACTTCCTGCAGGACAGGAAATCGGAGGTCCGGAGTCACAGCAAGTCCCGCCCCTCCACTCCTCACGAGGGTCTGTCGGAGGATGACTGAGGGGGGGAAGAAGTGCAAAAGGATGGAAATACCAGGAAGTGGGAGGGGAAGACTGTAACTCTACTTTCTAATGGAAGAGCGCTTTAGTGATTTATTTTCTACTTCCATTCGAGCATGCACTTTCAGCGTTTATCAGAACTGCTTTCGTTTTCTTTTGTTATTTTGACGGACAACCTTATAACCCAACAGTTTGTGCTGCATGACATCCATCTATCTCTCTATCACTCTATCTCTCGATATATCTCTCTCTCCATCTATCTCTCTATCCATCCATCTATCTCTCTATCTATCTATCTCTCTATCTATCCATCTATCCATCTATCTCTCTCTCCATCTCTCTCTCCATCTATCTCTCTCTCCATCCATCCATCTATCCATCTATCCATATCTATCTCTCTATCTCTCTCTCCATCCATCCATCTATCCATCTATCCATATCTATCTATCTATCTATCTATCTATCTATCTCTCTATCTATCTCTATCCATCTATCCATATCTATCTCTCTCTCTATCCATCTATTCATATCTATCTATCTATCTCTCTATCTATCTCTCTATCTCTCTCTCTCCATCTATCTATCTATCTCTCTCTCCATCTATCTATCTATCAATCTCTCTATCTATCTCTCTATCTCTCTATCCATCCATCTATCCATCTATCTATCTATCTATCTATCTCTCTCCATCTATCTACATAGAGAAGAGATTGAAACACACCCACCACTTCTTTTCTGTTTACTATTTTAAAACGATAACCTACAATATTAAATAAAGTAATTTGCTATCACACACACACACACACACACACACACACACACACAGGTTTATTGTGCATACTGTACACTTCTCATTGGAATATAGACACACAATGCAGTATTGGGCTCATGTTACATCAATGCATCTCATTTCATGTAATATTTCAAAAGACAATCAGCTTTGTTTCCCTCTGTATCTTGAATGAATGATTAGTTTAGAAGCTGACAGTCATCTGTAGAAGAAGCCCAGATGCAGAATACGTTGAAACTCATGTTTTCTAATGGTTTTGAGAAATCATCTGATCAGCAGATAATAACGAAACAGGCTCAGTAAATATATCTGTATGTATGCGATAGACTGGAAACTTTATTGCATCTTGATTTATGAGTAATGTATCTCCAAGTTAAGATATCATAGCATGACTGTTAGACAAAGACATTTATGGAGGTAATAATATGAACGGAGAGAAGCAGGATTTTGGAGTAAGTGGAACATTCTCGTTGATTTATTTGAAATAATAATCTGAGCAGTAGCAGCATCAGGTCAGGATTTACGGACAGCTGGAAGAGCCTCAAAGTCGGCTGCATGATTCTACGGTTATTTATTTATTGTTATCATCTCAATTAAGAATAGAGAACATGTACAACTTAACTGTTGGAAGAAGAAGAAGAAAACTCTTTTTTTTGGTCTTTTGTTTGCAATTTATTTCAGAGTGCAAAGTCTTTTTGTAAAATAATGTCAAATGGATTTGGCTCGTCACATTGTGTACAGTGATCTTCCAGAACGCATTCTCCATGTGTTGTTGTGTTCTGGACTAAAGCTGCCGTGTTCAACATCCTTTCTGCATCTACTCAGATTGAGATACACTGAACTTTATACTGACATTTTGAAGCCAATATCTTAGACTTTAATGTCAGTACTTCGGTATTCTCTTAACACGTTAACCCTCCTGATGTCTTCGGGATGTACTGCTTTCATCAATCGTAACTTTTTTGCTTTACATTCGATTGCATTCAGGCTTCATGACATCCTCCACAGCAGACATTTGAACATGTAAAATTGCTGATCACCACTTTCATTGAAGTGTGGATGATTTAGTCAACTTTGTAACACCATGGTGTTCCCGCTCAAACATGGCCGCCATAAAGAAAAGGAATTAGTAACCATCCGGATCAGATAAAACACACACACACACACACTCTAGATGTGTCCCCCCCCTTATGTACCCCTCCCCCCACATGGATCACACCTAGCACACGCAATACATGTTCAGTGTCTATTCTTTGTATATTTACTGCAGTTCTTCATGTGTACCAGTACTCTGATACAATATGTACAGTTTGAAAGGGTGTGAAAAGAAATGTGGTGATGATGAATGTTTTTGTGTTAATGTAATAGCAGTTAAAACAGGACCGGTCACATTTGACCGCGAACACCAAAGTAAGGGGGGACGAAGACAACAGGAGGGTTAGATGATCTGCTAGAGACATCTCCATCAAAACACCTTGTTGAACGCAGCTCGCTTTAGTGATTAAACTGAGCATGCTTTACCGTCTTCTCCGAATTGTTTGTTGAATGATATTTTAAGAGTTGGAAATTAAAAATGTTTGAACTAAACATGAATTGTTCAATGTCTAACACAAGAGAGGAGAGAGGAGGTAATTACTGTTGTCAAACATCAGGAGCCCTTTCTGATGACGAAGACGAGCCACGGGGAGGAACGTGGAGGAGGTGACGAGCTGAGAGGCGTCTTTAGACTATTTAATGGCTTTGTTCAATGTTTATTTGTTGCTTATTGTCCGGGCTAAACCACAACCGATATTTTTATTGTTTTAGTTTTTTCTTCTGCATTTCTTTGTTATATCTAGGGAGGCATTGTATGCACGTGGAGGAGGGCTTTCAACGCTAAGAGAGGGTCTTTCGTCATTATTATGGTTTCAACTAATCAAATCCTATCAACATTTTCCTTTTTGTAAAAACGAATGGAGCTCGTCACAATTTCACGAGTATTCACGAGTATTCTCACACAGCTGCCGTCCCACAATAATCCCAGCAGATGTCAGCAATGATCCGTAAATATTAAACATGTCTTTATTGTAAATTGTTCGGAAAAATGTCTCCATGTAAACTGAGACGGTGAGTTTCCTGAAAGGCAAACAAACATTTATAAACCAATAAACCTGTGTGACCAGAAACCAGTAGAGGTCAGTGACTTCGGACGAGACCGGGGCATTCCCAGTAGCTTCCAACAGATGGCATTTTTATTTATAAAAACAGTTAATAACATTTTTGAAAGAAGAAGAAAATCTTTACTTTTAATTTTGTTGTGCAAAAGGTATTTGGTTCGGGCAGCACCTCACCACTGCTATAGAGAAACGTACTTGCACACTTTTATAATGTACAAAGAATCAAATGTTAATATTTGTTTACTAGTAGATATTTGTATTATGGAGTATGGTATATTTAATATTGTGCATTCTTTAAATACCCCATAGATACCCTCAGTAGATTTCCCCTCCAGTGAGATGGCATTTATATATATTGGTGTTGTCATCATTGTTAAGGATCCACACCTGTTGAAGACGAAAGAAAATACTTTATTCTTTGTTTAATGCAAATGTTAGATATAGGCCTTTGTTTTGGGTAAAGTCTATTTACGATTGTCATAATTTTGCACCACGCAGTTGCACTCCCCTATCTTCCCCAGCAGATGTCAGCAATGATCCCCGGATGTCCTTCCTCTCTCTCCGTAGAAAAAGAGCTGCAGCCCCTCAGCATCAGCACCCCAGCAGACACACATCTCCTCTTCCTCCTCCTCTTCCTCCTCCACCACAGCTCTGCTCCTCTTCTCCACTGCGGAACATCGGCCTGATCTCCTCCAGCTTCTCCTCCAGAGGCAGACCCAGACATGGACAACTCCGGAAAAGAGAAGGAGGCCATGCAGCTGATAGCTGAGGCCGACAAGAAGGTCAAAGCGTCCGGATCCTTCCTCGGGGGGATGTTCGGGTAATCTTGTCTCTGTTTACCTCCCTCTGTCATTTTGGATTCGTGCACACAGGGCCTCTCAACGCCAGTCAAATGCTGCTGCTTATCCCAACATCTCGCGGGCTTTAATAATATAATATCCTTATAATAATGGTGATGCGTCTCTGCAGAGGCCAGATGTAACCCTGCATTGTTCTTATTCATGTATATAATTTAGTCTTGGCATGATTTATCTTCCTCTGTGTGACATTGCAAGATTTTGCTGTCATGGTTCGTCAGCTGTATCCCCAAAAAGATATGAGCTGTCCTCGCGGGTAATGTGGCTCGCGCTTCGTGGAGAATGTAAATGTGGCACATCGATGATGCGGCGGGGGGGAGCGTCGAGCGTGAGGCCGCGGAAGAGGTGCGGGGAAGCGGGGAGAGCAGCGCAGAGGCCGGTGTGCGGGGAACCATCGGGGGTGCGGGGGATGTGTGTGTGTGCGTGTGTGCGTGTGTGCGTGTGAGCGGATGGGGGGCCTTCATGTGTGGGAGGGGCGTATGTTTACATGTTAAATGGAAACACTGTTATATAAATGTGATGATATGATATGTATTTATTGATTGGTTGATTGATAAATGTATCGATTGGTCCTTTCCAACAGGGATAACGGCTGCATTATTGATTTGAGGAAGCTGAAGGATCTATATATCCTACCTCATAATGATGTTGAGTAGTACAATTTTATATTTTCTACATTTATGTTCACGTCAAAATAGATATAACGATATAACAATTAACAGAAAATGAATTTACGACTATTTTGTCAATCAATAAAACATCTAAGTCTTTCATAAAACCAATGAAATGTGAAGATGTTACATTGGGAAATGTTTTACCTTTATTGGACTGTGTCAAAGCAAACTGTTAGTAAATAAAATAACCAACAGATTGATCAATTGTTAGCTTTAGCCATCATTTATTTTATTCATCCATAAAATCAGGGTGACTACGGTGTTATAGACCAACTCAAACATCAGAAATCTAAATAACTAGATTACAATTGTATAGAATATAGATGACTGATTATATCGATTTGTTCTGACGTCACAGTCGGCCTCAATTTCGATCCGATTCAAATGTAGATGAATGGTGGCACATGAAAGATGTATCGATCATTTCAGTCTGCATGATGACATAACATCCTTAATCAGAATCAATGCACTTTGATGTATACTTACATCCTTATTAATAACCACAAGAAAACAACTAAAGCCTCGGGCAGCAACACAGCTTTAACGCAATGAAGTATGTTAGTTGGAATTGTAATAAGGTGTCTGTTTTTAGCGAGTATCCTCAACAATGGGTCCCATCTGTTCTCACTACATGCGTGGAGGATGTTTCTAATGAGCCTCCGTCCTGACGAGAGGAAGCAGACTTGGATGTATTGCTTTTGACAGGTTGTGAAGGTCATATAGAAACAAAGCCAACCTAACTGTAACCCTTTAAAAGAACATCATGGAAGACTTCAGCCTCCTTCAATCTACTTCTGCACACAGAGACATTAACTTTATTGATTCAATAATGGTGTGTGTGTGTGTGTGTGTGTGTGTGTGTGTGTGTGTGTGTACGTCACATCTAACATAACTCTATTATGGCAAATGCGCAGTAATCGCTTTAAAACGTGTAACCCGGCTCTGTTTCTAGTTGTGCTCCGGTTGTGTGTCCCTCGTCAAAGACTTGCTCGAGGTCCATACTATATCACATGATCAAATATACATGAGGCAGGAATCAGATGCATGCTAAGAGACCGTTTAAGTCTTTCTGTTCTTACTGTATGAGAACACATAAAGCATGCTTCAGAGGAGGAACAGATTTCTCTCAGCTGCAGGGTGAACGTTTCCTCTGCTGACCTCTGCAGTGATGTCACCCAAGTGAAATAACAACGTCATAGTTACGCCTCATACACAGTGTTACATATATATATCTGAGTTTGCATCATTTAACAGGCAAACAACTGTATTAAATAAGAAAATAAATTGTTGATTTTAATTGACTGTGTGTGTGTGTGTGTGTGTGTGTGTGTGTGTGTGTGTGTGTGTGTGTGTGTGTGTGTGTGTGTGTGTGTGTGTGTGTGTGTGTGTGTGTGTGTGTGTGTGTGTGTGTGTGTGTGTGTGTGTTATAGGGGGAACCATAAGGTGGAGGATGCCTGTGAAATCTACGCCAGAGCAGCCAACATGTTTAAGATGGCAAAGAACTGGAGTGGTAGGTCACACACACACACACACACACACACACACACACACACACACACACACACACACACACACACACACACACACACACACACACACACACACACACACACATTAACCTCACTTATTCCCACTGCGCTCTGAGAGCATAAACAGATACATATGTGCTAAAATAAGCAAACACCTACACGTTCATCCAACAGGATATAATGATTCAGTTATAATACCACATACAGAAATATGATAATTAAACACACACACACAGACACACACACACACACACACACACACACACACACACACACACACACACACACACACACACACACTATGGATTATGTTATGGAACTTTAGGACAGTATGGTGATAAGATGTGACGTTTCATGGCTACAGGAATGAGTGTTTGCGCCAGATAGGGCAGATCTGCCAATAATAGCTCACGCTGTGCAGAATTTAGAGGCTTAGATGTGTGTTTTGATGATGTGATTTGTGTGTGTGTGTGGTGTGTGGGTGTGTGTGTGTGTGTGTGTGTGTGTGTGTGTGTGTGTGTGTGTGTGTGTGTGTGTGTGTGTGTGTGTGTGTGTGTGGTGTGTGTGCATTGTGTGTGTGTGTGCTGTGTGTGTGTGTGTGTGTGTGGTGTGTGTGTGTGTGT